>NW_021163066.1:1272500-1433574 GCF_004324835.1 Dendronephthya gigantea | reverse complement strand
TTGAAATTACCTCCATTGTATTTTTGTCAATTGGATCAGTAAATTCAAGTAAAAAAATACAACTTCTTTGGGTTGAAAGAAAGTTTTGCCCCTCGTGATTTCCGTTGACCCTTTTTGCTAGGGTTTCACGAACGAAGATAATAATTTATAGTGTGTACACTTTCAGAGAACTTTCGATTACAATTCTCGTCTCTGGATGAAAAAGAACACTCGCAATGACAATGACGATGGAAGAAACGGAGGTTTTGACTTCAGACAATATAAAGGAGCAGCATATTGGAAAACTTCATTCAAAGAAATTTGTGTCGCGATGAATTATGGAGGTGAACTCAGAGCTCTCTCTTTCTCGTATCCAGCATCGTCCTTGTATCATCTGATCGCTGACGGCAGGTATCGTCAAACTCACGTTGGTCGCTCACAATGGAAACAGCTCATCCAAGGATCATCTTTACAGCGTAATTGCAATAAAGAAGGGTTCAACGTTTTCTCTCGCGGATTCCGTGCAAACGTTCGGTTGGGTATTATTTCAAACAGGAAAAATGACTGCTACAATCCAAACTCTTTTATAGGCCTGGGTGCCAATAAACGAGCCAGGGTTTGTAGGTCCAAAAGACGTTTCAATAACACCGCTGGCAATGTTGCTTCGTGTTCACCAGACAACGGAAACAGGAATTCCAAAGCAATGGGATACATATTGGTCCGTTAACTAAACAAACTTAAGCTCGGATTTTATTAATACCTTTGATCAATGGCAATTAACTAATGTCTTTATTATCGCTAGTACATAAATTTAAAAAGTTGTAACTTCTGATTAGTAGCTATATTACCTTCACAAATATAGAATTTCATCTTGTTATATGAGGATGAAAATGCATGCATCACATGTTTATTTTGATCTTAAAATAAACAACTTTCAGTATCTTATCCTGATCCGAATCTTATCCGAATCTTATTCGAGTCTTATCCGAATCTTATCCGAATCTTATCCGAATCTTATTCGAGTCTTATCCGAATCTTATCCGAATCTTATTCGAGTCTTATCCGAATCTTATTATCCTTATATTAGACCCTTGAAGCCAATGGCAATGTGCGATAACTAACAACGAGACATCGTTATTAGTTATAATTCAGATTTCAGACGCTTTCAATGCACCCCTTGATGAAATACATTATATAACATGCAGGATTGAAACCTTAATTCATTGAACTACATGTACAGACCCATTGCACTGACGTCATAATCATTAAAAGTTGTCGTCCAGGGGACGGTTGTTCAATTAAAGCTGGGTTAGCGCCAACCCTGGCCGGGTTAAATCTTACTCCGCTGTTTTTGTTTATACGCTTCTGCACCGCAGTTTGTTTCAAGACTTTACAAAATAAAACTTCTATTGATCCACAAAATATTTATGAATAAACATGTTCAACTTCATTAACAAGCGGTTTAAAAAATTAATGTGAAATTTCAGTTGACCCTGCATGGGTTAAGCTAACCGGCTTTTGAACAATCGGCCTAAGATGTTTCCGTGCTTTACTATAAAAATAATCGAGCGGTGAAGGTTTATTTATGGCGGTCAAATGCAGTTAAAGAAGCAAAGTTTCTCACACTAGTAAATATTTCTGTATTTTACCAAAAATTTTTGCAAAATCTATGCTACGTTAATTTTACCTCCAGATGCCTAATGTGACGTCATGTGCAAAGGTTTTATTGAAGATGAAACAAAGATCACGTATGGAGGTCAAATTTAAGTGGAGCGATAATAAATGTATATTTCGTCCGTGATCTTTGTGACGTTTTTGGAATTTTAAATTGCATTATGAAATTGAATTTTACCACAACACTTAACACACTAAACCGCAACACCTCAGCACTGCGTTTTTCATACGCACGCACGTACACGCACGAACACACATGTACACGTTCTTATATCTTAGTTTTCCGCCGGCATATATTTTAATATGCATTTTAATATGTTTACCAATGTGTTAAATGATAAAAAGTTGGAAGCATTTACAATTTTCTGTGCGTAAAAAACGCGTAAGTGGCAACTTTTCAAGCCTGCACTTCCGCAATTTATGCCAGAAAAAAAAACACCAAATCATCAACAGAATGCAACCATATGCATCTTTTCAATCGTATATTTTATCAGTTCATTTAATTAAATCACGTTTGTTATGAAATAACTCAAAAACAATACGTCAATGCAATTTATGAGATAATAAACATGTTGCTGCAACACCCTATAAAAGTTGATGTGAAAAGCAAGTTTTGTCATTCGGAGTCAGGCTGAGGAAGACGATTAAGGAAGCTTTATACACAGCACCAGACCGAGATTGACTCAACCATGAGATTTGTGGCAGTAATTGCAGTGTTCTGTCTCATCACAACGCTTCATGCGGTAAGTATAATATGTACAATACTGATATTGTGAGAATTAAAAGATTAAATGAGTTTTGTGGGGATTTAATTTGTTATAATTGTAAAAATAGTATAACAGATCAGTTATTTTAAATTTAGTAAATGCACAATCGGCTCTTCAAAGAGGTTGTTTTTCTTGTGCCTTCTTTTTAGCAGGACATTCTTGGAAAGCAATATCTGAATGAATTAAAACGCAAACAGATTGAAGATGGTCTTAATAGCATCGACAATTGTATTACAAAAATCAGTCATGAGCTTACAAAGTTAAAAAAAGGTAATGGGTGATTGCTAACCATAATTATAGACACGCAGAAAATAGCGCAATCAACGCATATATACAACCTGTAGGATATACCTAATAATATTCTTCTTTCGTTTTAAGATGTTCAAAGGCTGACATGCAAAGGTACAATAACTCAGATTCAACTATGAACCAACCTCAGTTGAGAATTTCGGTAAAACGGGCAAGTTTACGATCGGCAAAACTTGCAAATTTTGCCTCCTGTAATTGCTTGAGTTCAATCTTGTTCAGGCCTAGCTGCATGGGTTTTGAAAGAAACGCCACATGCAATTTGAGATGTGACTACCTTTTGGAAACGCCAATAATGAAATTTCATAAAATGTTTAAACTTTTGGTCTTGATTTCCACACGTTTGGAGAGTAGCTCAGAAAATCGGCGAAGAATTGAAAAATATAAAAAATATACGCCGTTGTATATCATCCATGCACTGAGCAGCCTCGTGCACCTTTAGTTTTCCTTAGCTTTGATTAGAATTACCCTCTCACGGAAACTATAGCCATCGAAAATTTTAAATGAAAAGATTTGGAAATAGTTTAAACGGAAACATCTTAATGTGGGTCAAATTTCAGATCCTTGTTTTAAAGTATTTTTTTAATTATTTATTGCATAATTCCATTTGTTGTTTCCATTTCTAAATGTGTTGCAGAATTTAAATCATGCAAGGAAATATTCGATAATCAAAGGTATGTGTTATGATAATTGGAAATTTGAGAAGCGTCTACCAAAATTGTAGCTATCCTTCGCTTATCATTTTCAAAAATTACTCCATTGCTAAATCAGTAAATTCCTATATTTTGCACTTCATTTTATGTATATAAACGTAGGTTTTGCATTATTGATAATAGTTGAACAGATTCTATCTTTTGTATTGAAGGAATAATACCGCAAGTGGTGTTTACGAAATCAGTGATGGTTCAAATCAAGTGATGAACGTCTACTGTCAGATGTCATCAGTCTCAGGTTGTTCTGGTGGTGGATGGACAATGGTGATGAAAATTGATGGAAACCAGGTAAGAGTTGCCTTGTTTGATGTTTATTTCTAGTGATTATATCCGTACGAGTTTCTTTCAATCTCTTTATATAGAGTACCTTTGGATACAGTTCTAGTCATTGGACCAACAAGACCACTTTTAATGACAATGACTATGGAAGAAACGGAGGTTTTGACAACCGAGAGTTCAAAGAATCAACATATTGGAAAACTTCATTCAATGAGGTTTGTGTCGCGATGAAATATGGAGGTGAACTCAGAGCCCTTTCTTTCTCGCATCCAGCATCGTCCTTGTATCATCTGATCGCTGACGGCATTTATCGTCAAACTCACATTAGTCGCTTCCAATGGAAACAGCTCATCAATGGATCATCTTTACAGCGTAAATGCAACAGAGAGGGATTCAATGTTAACCCCAGACCTGGCCTGAACGTAAGAGTTAGGTTGGGCATTGTTGGAAACGAGCAGAATCATTGTAACTCAGCTGACTCATTCGTGGGTCTGGGAGGTGAAGGCGGTACTTCGTATCTAATGAGATGGTGTGGTTCTTCATTTTCCCTCAACACAGCAGGTAACCTTGCCCAGTGTTCACCAGACAACGGAACCAAAAACCTCAAAGCAATGGGATACATACTGGTTCGTTGAAGGCATCTCCGCACCTCCAACTGTCCTTGTCCTATCCTTATATACTCAATGATTGGACTGATTCAGAAATTGATCTGTAGTGTCGAAGAACTTTAGTACATTGTAATATTAGTAAGAGTAATTTAGTGAAAGCAAATGCCTTTACTTTTTTGATGACAATTAAAAATAGACGTTAGCAATTTCTCTTGTAGTAATTTCTCCAAAACGTTTAACAGTTCTCAACCTTATGCGACACAAAGTTACGTGATTTCGCTTGAACAGTAATAAACTACAAGCGCTTTATATGTGTTTCAAATTACAAAAGATATTCGACCTTTTAAGGCGCCTAAAATTTGACCGTCTACAAGTCAAATTTTAAAGATCAAGTTCAAGTTTCAAGGTTTCTGAATGTTCTCATGCATACCAAGACAGGAAAAATGCATAAACTTATGTCAGGAACTGAAGGAGGACCGTAGCTAGAAGCTTAATTGGGGGGAGGGGAGCATATTCATATATTCGTCTTATGCCCGACTAATTTCTTTTGTACGCTATTGTTCCTGCGGTAGATAAACATGAATATTCATATACACCCCCCAATTAAGCGGTCTAGTTACGGCCCTAACAGACAGATACGATGATTATAGACAAATGTTCGCCACTAATATATATGCACATAAGGATCTAAAACATATCACATGCATGTTCAACGGCTCGATCGATAAGATTCAAAAGGATAAATACCAAAAATATGGAACACTTATGATAACGCCATTCATATATTAGCTACACCTGTTTGTTACACCATCCATACCGGTGGATTTAGCAGCGTACATCAAACCGATCAAGTGATGTATGTAAAATTCCGAAAGCTAAGCCTTGGTTAATTATCATTCAGGATATTATTACTATCACTATCTCAAACTATGCGGTTGGTGCTGGTCAGTGGCGTAACGGACGTAAGGTAGGGTTAGGACAAGAACTAAGGGCCCCCGGCCGTTGGGGGCCCCAGAGGGCCCCCGTTGATTGCCGTCTATCGCTACGATTCTTAAAGAAAAACGGCGTGTCAGTGTATCGCATAAAAAAGTCAGGTTAAAAACAAATTGTTATGCCAAAGATAGGCCTAGGCCCTAGGGTATGAGGTTGATTGCAAAGGAGAATGCAGCAATTATGATGATAGATTAAATCATGAATAGAGTATCCATCGACCATGGCTGAATTTTCTATTCTATTATCCATGTTCTATTACTTCTTCTATAACTAATGAAGTAATAAACTAATGTAGATTTACAAGCTTCAGCTCTCAAATTATTTTTCAAGTGAAAACATGACAAACAGCTAGGACCCCCACACCAAATTACAAATATACCTAAGGGCCCCATCTTCGTCCGTTACGCCACTGGTGCTGGTATAAGTTTGAATCCGTTTGAATATATGGGGGATATTCCGTTTATAGAATTCGGTTTTGTTCTGTCGCATTATGATGCATAGCAAAGTTACCGAACATGATGCAGTGTTACAGCGGTCTTTATGACCGGTTTGCAGGGCTTTCCCCCACGAAATTGAGACTTGTGATTGGTCAAATCTCACGTTGCCATAGAAGCAAACTTTTTTGACCGGGTCTGCGGGCAAATTTTAGGGGGTTTGCCACAGTAGCGGGCATGCAGGCCGGCAATGCGAGACCTTTCGATGATTGGTTACTTACAAATACTTAGAGAGATTTTATTGGTTTATTTCTTTGCCCAGTCATGACGCACATGGCTATATGGCTTTATTATTACCTTGGGTCGGTAGACACAAGGTCATAAATTCGGCTTTGTTTTTTTTTATTTTTATTTTTTGGTGGGGTTCTAGGCAGCAGTCTCCCTCGCGGCCACGGCGCACAAATTACTGCAACTTCTTACTCTCCAATCTTCGAATCGCACGACATTTACGGAGTTTTCCGAAGGTTACGTCATAATCAAAACACCGTTTTACCGTTTTGCTTAACAAAGCTGGCTTGTCTATTGATGCGAAGACAGATGAAATTGAATTTGCCTTAATGGATCTCCAAGAAATTAAACTGAAAATTGATTTACGATCGAAGTTTATTTTGAGTGTAAATTAACACATGAAAATGACAGAATTGTGTGGAAATTATAATATTTAATAATTTAGATTCGTTGATAGATTCGACTTTGCGTGTTAGATAAACCAACTGTTACTCCATACTTAAATAATAATATTTAATCCGTATGAAACGTTAAATTTGCAAGTCACTTCATCATAAAATTTCACAAGCATAATTAGTTGTGTGTTAATTTTGTAAAAATATCTCAATTAGGCAAAGCGTTCTGAATATATAAGCTTCATTACAGGGTAAGGCTACAATCCACAGCATAGCAAATTTTGATTTCTTGTTCGCCGTCGAAGGACCAATGTTTTCCATTTGATTTTTTTCTTGTGGTTCGCCCTCGTCGTTACTCCTTATTTTGGCCAACACATGGGGAGCTAATATATGCGAGTGGGTTTTGTGTAATAGAAACCTTTCACTAATCCTGTCTATTTAGACAGGTTTCGATATTTTAATACTCTACATTCAAATACTTAGCTATTCACCATTGGATTATAGCTTCGCAAGCACAATTGCATGCTTCAATTCATTATGTCGGTTGTAGAAGAAAAGCCAAAGGCATTTGATGGTCAGGGACCCTGATTCGTAAACAATTACATTGGAATGGTCAATTTTCATATGTGGCAGAATGAATCATGCAGTCACTGAGCTTTAGCATTGCAAATAGTTTAATAGTCTTTTAAACCATGGTTTATACCACACTAAAGTTTCCAAACAAACCCTATATTCACCGACCCAAGGTAAACGCCGAGCCAGCGTCTTGTCTTATCACAGCTGAAGCCTGAACTAGATTTCTTTCTCCACGAATGCGTTTATTGACTCTACCTGTGTGCAATATTACTTAAAAGTTAAAATACATGTCCAAAATGGAAAAGAACGTTTTCTCAAAAGCAAAAACAGCTCTTCAAGAGAATAATTTGACAGTTTTGTCGAAAACTGCGTCGAAATTTCGAAGCGGAAATCTACATTCCCAGCAGATTGAAGACTAAAAAAAGGCCGGAAATGTCAAGTTTATTTATTAACGCTGGATCTAAAAGTGGTTAATGTGCGAGTGTATGTTTATAAACATTATATTTATATGAAACGAACAATTTGCATATGCTTTGTGTGAGTGCGCCAGTGCGGGTTCTTATAAGGCCAAAACTTCATTCGGGCATTTGCATATAAAGTGCATAATAACATGAGTAATTATTGTGTTTATAACTAATAAAGCTATCGATTTGCTATCAAATTATCGGTCTAAATAAATAATTAAATACAACTCGGTGTCCTTTCGAAATTTTTTTTGATGGGGGTTGTTCGTCAACCTCGCAAGCAAGGCTTTTCAAATCCGCCCCTGCGTGCGTGCGTGCGCAGTGTACAAAAACGTGACAGCATGGAAAGCTGCTCTTAGAGTACACTCGAACTATATAAAACAAAACACGACATAACAGCTGCAGTGCTGCACGAGTATGCGTTGAATTGTTAAGGTTAGCAAAACATATAAATTTGCCGTTTAAACCCACTTCATAGGAAGGAAGATGCAATGAAAAATTTGTTAGCTGAATTGTATGTAAGACACGGTAAAAGGCTGGTACACTTATATCACAGGTATTACTAAAAATAAGAAAAAAAAATTAAGACGAAATTTTTTATTATGTCGCGTATTTTGGCGGGAAAACGCTTAAAACCTAAAATCTTTTCAGCGTACCGCTCAAAATTAATTTATTTTACCTTTAATCTTTAGATTATGTTGTGAACTAAGTTTTGAACTAAATTTAGTGAATGCAAAACACCAAACAAAGGAGTTATTACAAAATATAATGCTTTTAAATATAACCTGATATAACTATCCCAGGATAGTGTCACAAATAGTAGCGACTTTATGCCACTAAATCTTTACAAAGTATAGACATGACCAGATGTAGATGGTACACATGCAGTCATCTTCCTATAGGATGAAGGGGAAACGAAACCGAATGAAACCAATTATATTTGGTAACTGTAAAGCAGTTTTACAAACAGTTATAATGTTTTACTTCGCTGCAAAAGTCGTTTTTGGTGAAGAAGAGACGGAGTTTTGTAAAAGAGGTTGGTCTGAATTTGTTCAAGACAGAAAACAATGGGAAAGAGAATGTCTGAATGATGATGTTATTAAAAGATCACCTTGTTGTGAAGAGACAGCTGACTATTTTGAGAAAAGATATGAAGAATACATTAAACTGTGTCCTATCGAGCAGGGTAAGGTTTTTATCACTGTTTGTGTTTAGTAAAGCGGCGCTAACCAAATTATTTTGGAACATATATTTAATATATAGTGTGGCCGGTTAATTCATTCCCGCTGTCAGCTGAACTCTCTCTCTATATCGATCACGTGATTGTACTGAATATGGTTACGTTAATTTTATGGGAAATGATTCGAGATATGCCTTCAAAATTTCTGAAATGCAAGGGAAACAAATTAAAGAAGCCATGTTTAAAACGCGTAACTGATATTTTGTATACATATAAATTAACATGCATGGACAACGTTTTGATACCGTTCGTGTCAAACAGAATTTCATAACAGATAGACTTTCAGTTTAGGACCTATATGATAGTGTTGATGAAAGCTACATACACTATCACTGTGATTATGTATATTATAATTATATTATATTATATATATATAATATATATATATATATATATATATATATATATATATATTATATATATTTATGCATGGAATTTCTATAATATCACAACATATGCAATTCTAATTAGATCTCGAGTATCTATCTATGTATCTATCTGCGGCCAACGTTTTTGCAAATGGGTGTATATATATATATATATATATATATAATATTATATATTATATATATATATATATATATGTATATATATATATATATATATATATATATAATATATATAATTATAATATATAATATATATAATTATATATATATAGATGATAACTGTTGTGATAGAAACTATCGTGGTGACAGAAACTAACGCATACAAAATCGTCCGGACAGAGTGCTCAATGCTTGCGCAGAGCGATATAACACAGGATGAGAAACAGGGGTAACTCGAGTTTCTCATCCTGTGTTATATATTCATTATATATTATATGTCCAGAAAACTATCATTTTATCAAAATATCTCAAAACTGAATATATTTATGTCAAAGAATTTTAGCCTCTTCTGGCTTATTTAACAGTAAATATATTGTTTGAGATATATTGAGTATATATAAGATGATTGACGTAATTCGCGCATGGACAACCAGCTGATCTGGGTATAAAAATCAACCAATCAGAAGCCAGACCTTCGACAAAACTGAATTATTATTTCCTTCATTGCATGTGACTTCGACACTCGAAAATATCAAGTAATTCTATTATATTTAAGCGAAAACATGCCTATTTTTCCCAACTGTAAATTAGATTTTAAATTTTTAGCTCTTTATACTATTAGTTAGAAAAATAAGGACAAATAACAACAGGCGTATGATAACTCAGTTTTGCCGAGAAGCCTTATGACGTCATGATCTCAGATCAGCTGGAAAATGCGTAATATTATAGCGCGTAATATTAAGTGTACATGTGTTCGCTTACTACATTCTGTTCTTGAAAAGGTGGGTATAGAATGTACATTTTGAACAGGGAAATAAAAAAGATTAAAATTATATATTTTTTTTTCCTTGCGGTCCGAATTCATATTTTAGCGTTTTCTGCAATTTGATTGGCTACGCGAGCGGTCCGTATGACTGTATGAGGCCGCACGGAGCGCGCGAGATTTCGATTAAAAGCACAGAGCCAACGCTAAAATGTGAATTCGGACCGCAAGAAAAAAATTCATTATTTACCAGTTTAGTCGGTCCGTAAAAAGGAAATCATTTCCCCCGCTGTTTTTGAGACCGTACTTTCCCAATACGGACCTCCAATCAGAGACAAAACCTATACATACAGAACTTATGACTGCAAATTGCCGCTAATTATTATTAATCGTGTTGATTTGTGTACAGTTTAAAAGTCGATCCTTTTTCTTTTATTTGAAGGCAAATGCATTTGTCATTTTAAAGAGCAAAATATAGACCGCATTGCCTACCGAAATATGTCAGAGCCAGTGTCTTGGACGAAACCAACAATTAACTGCTCGCATAAGTTCTACATTAATTATTATGAAGTTGAACCAAACGTAAAGTCACCGCACAGTTTTCCTGTTGGTTTAAACAAAATTAAGCACAACTTTAACCTGTATGGAAGAATGAAGGTGCTATGTATTTTTATGGTCCATGTTCGCTTCTGTAAAGGCAGTGGTAAGTATTTTTCTAACTAGAAAGACATGCATTCAGTAACTCCTCGCCCATTTCAATAAAACAAACCAATTTTCTGAGCTTGCCAAATCTAAGCTTATATTATGACAAAGGCCCTGAATTAATTAAAAGAGATCTTGCGTCATGACTGATATAAGAAAAAAATTGTTTTTACATGTTTCTAAACTTTTTATTGCTTTGTAAAAGGAAAATACCTCATTCATAAATCCGTCAGTGGGGGGGGGGGGCTGAATGACGGCTGGGAAGGCGTCCCCCGTTATATAGTTAATTCTAGTCATAAAACAAAAGTAAACATCAACAGCATTTTTCAGCTGCATTAAGAAGGACATAGGAAGTTTAATACAATTTATGTACTTTTAGAGCTTAAATAACGGCTAAAAATTTAGTTACGTAAAACAGTAGTCTTCAGGGAATAAACTTCTTCAAAAGAAACAAGGGTTTCTTCGAATATGCTTGCAGCGAATATTTCCAGTCGACCATACATTAACTTTAATTTGGATAGCTTTAAATTCCGCTATGTTCTGTCAAAATACCCGGGTGTATTTTTTCTGAGTTAACTGGGATTTAACAAATGAATGCAAAATGTAGTTAAAGAGTTTTATACAACCGTCCTCTGATGAACAAGTTCTATATAATAAATATTTAGAATCAGACCAAGAAGAGACGGTACAGGATGATGTTAACACAAGAGGTAAAACTACACAATCATTACTTTTCAATAAATATGTGTTCACATGTTCTTCATATAATAAAGCGTGTACAATTGCTCTGAATGGAGTGCCGATCTCGTATCTCATTCACTATTCTTTTTGCAATGCTCACACGCGCAAACTAATAGGTAAATTAGCTTGTAGGTACACCACGTGAGTATTTAATACTTCAGTAAAAAGCAAAAATAAAAAATAATCTGCCTTTTGAGTAATTACGCAGATATTTTCAAGAAACAAGTGATTTACGCGTGTATTCAAAAAGCTCATCCACCGACTCATTGAGTGTGACATAGAAATTTTGTTATTACTTATCTTAATTAATTTGAAAAGTTTAAGGTAAAACACTATAAAAATCAAGCTCTTATTCGACTGAAATTACCGTCATGGAAACGTTATGAGAAGATTGAAATCTACATAAATCTGGCTTCCGATAATTATTCTGGTTTCAAACTCGGATCAGGTAACTGACCAAGACTGTTTCTGTCTGATCGTCTTTCGTATGTAGTTTCAGATTGCAAAAAGAATATCCTTGTTCTTTGGGATAGCTCCAATCCTGTTAGCTCCAAGCACTACCACACAGCTAAAAAATTCCTCAAGAAGTTTATCAAAAATGAAAAGCTGCGCGTGGAGGAACAAGGCACTCATCTTGGTTTTATCACCCTTTCAAACCGAACTGGAAAATTTTTGAAAGTCGGGGAAATTAAGAACAAAACAGAGTTGATACAGTGGCTGGATAGTTTTGAGCATAAAAATGATGTGAATGGTGATGCGACCTTCGTAAAAAAAGCACTTCATCTTGCAAAACAACGTAAGTTGATCGTTTTGACAGAGTTGACAAAAGTGGTGTAGGAATTAATTGGGATGCACATGCAACCAGGGATTAGACAGCTAAAATAATATGAACACAACATTGTCCAATCCTGTCCATATTAATATTGCCACAACCTGGTCGTTTTTTCGCCTGTAGACTAGTCAGGTTTTCCCAGGGATTTAAGAGTACAAGTGGGGGACTCGATCGTTTGACGTTATAATTGATGAAAGTTTGTTTGTCCTTAAAACTGTAGATTAATTTATAATGCAATTGAAAAAATCAACTTTTTTAAAGGTGATCATAACAAGACCAGTCCCAAAAACTTCCGTCCTGATGTAGACGACGTTATTTTGTGGTTAATCGATGGAGAACACAAGTATAATGCGTCAGAATATGAAACAAAGTTCTTAGATGAATATATCAGGATACTCAAAAATAAAAACATCACCATTGTTTTCTTGATTACTGGAAATGAAGACGAAATCAAAAGTATGAGACCATATGTTGAGCGTTTGGCGTCACCAGGGCTTATATTTGAATCAAAGTTGGATGAGCTGGACAAAGTTGTGAATAAAATAGTCGATGCTTCGTGCGCGTCGCCTGGTAGGTGTAATTAGTTTGGGATAAAAATCAATAAAGATCAGTTTAATGAAATAACATTTTGTAGAAGAGCAAAGGGAGTCCTTTTCCTCCCTGCTGTTCGGATAAACGAGACATTATAATGAAATGACGAGTTAATACTATAAACCAACTTGCTCAAAATTGTATATTCACTTTTACTATCAAAGTTTACTGAAACTTTCTGTTTCCCCAGGAAAATGTGAATGTAAAGATGGCCGCACTAGTGAATTTACCACATATGCCAAACCCAATGGATTCGAAGGGTTGGTTTATTGGACAGTCCCAGACGTTACGTGCTCTGATTATGAAAGAGGACAGGTTGATCCACCTGGTGTCAGCTCTTCAGGAAATTTCTCGCTGGGCAAGCACGTGATTACTTATCTTTACTCGTACAAACGCAACGGCAAGATTGTTGAATTCAAATGTTTTGTAAAATTGAATGTCGTCCGTAAGTGATTGAGCCACCTCACATTAATTAAAATAAATGTTTTATGCATGTTAGTATCTAACAAAAATATTGTCTTACTTAATTACTTTATATATATATATATATATATATATATATATATATATATATATATATATATATATATATACATACATATATACGTCGTAATGTATATGTATAACATATGTAGTAATAGGGACAATTATAGCCCATTTTTATTCAGTATTGCGAGGGCAGAGAAAAGGGCCCATTGTCCGTGGTATCAAAAATGCCCTGATGAGAGGTAGTTGTTTTGATGTTGAATTTTAAATTTTTGTTAATTTGAATATCGTCCGTAAGTGATTGGTTGTGCAGCTCTAATTCATAAATTCGTGCGAAATTTTTATTAATATTATAAATTGCACATTGGGGGGATATAAATGACATCCCTCAATAGTTGGCAGTTTTAAAAAGTTGCTAAAAACGGGACGAGGGTTATAAGTTCAGGACGTTCAAATGACGAAGATGAGTTGCTTATCACAATAATTTTGACTATATTTCCCCCACTTAGGCTGTCAGTGTCCATGCCCGCGAACAATTTACTCACAATTGTATTGCGGGTCCGACAGAAACTTCAGTTAGTTGGTCAGAACCTAAACCCAGTCAGTGCCCAACGACACCAAGTTTATCTAATCCGAATTCAACCAGTGGATGGTTCTCTGTCGGTAATCACACGCGTTCCTACAACTATACGTACAGCGGCAAAAATCAAACATTTGGCATCCAATGTCATGTAAGAATTGTTGTCGAAGGTATGCATGTTTATCCCCGAGCCGGTGCTGAGCACCGTTCGAGGTACTAATTCCGCCCGGAAATTAGGAATTACACCCGGGACCCGGGAGAACATAGCGGAATCCGAAGTCGCCTAAATTTGGACCATGGACGTTCAATGGTCATGGTACTTGTGCGCATGCGCGAAATGCGAACGAGTGTAGACTGGTAATCAGCAACTTCCTGATTGGCTAAGACGAAAAGTTTGTGTTTCAGTGAAAAACGTCAACAATTTTAACTGGCATTTTGCAAACTATTTTTTTAAAAAATGTTTCGAAAACACAATATGAAATGTGGAATCAAATAACAGATAAAACACTGGGAAGAGTTTAAAATATTATCAAAACTGGTTCTTGAAGAATTACAATCACGCACACAAAAAATCCTTTAGATTTTCATTTGTTTTATACGCACTACATGGTTAGCGAATGTCCAACATGCAATTGCCAAATCCCTCACAATTTTTTTTTTATTATATTGTAAAAGAAATAGAAAACAATACGGGTGGAAATTCAGATCCTTGTCTTAAAATACTTTTTCTAATCATGGTTAATTCACTTGTTGTTTCCATTTCCAAATTGCAGAATTTCAATCATGCAAGGAAATACTGAAGAGTCACAGGTATGAGTTACGATAATTGGAAATTTGAGAAGCGTCTATATTGAAGGTAACAGCTATCCTTCGCTTATCATTATCAAAAACTAGCAACCTCATTGCGAAATGTAAATTTGTACATATTTTCTATGCAGTTTTATAAGCTTAGGTTTCGCATATTAATAGTTGAACAGATTCTTTTGTATTGAAGCAGCAAAGCTGCAAGTGGTGTTTATCAAATCAGTGTTGGTTCAAATCAAGTGATGAACGTCTACTGTCAGATGTCGTCAGTCTCAGGTTGTTTTGGTGGTGGGTGGACGATGGTGATGAAAATTGATGGAAGCCAGGTAAAAGTTATCCTGTTTGTCGTGTACACTTGCATTCCAAGTGATTATATCGCACCATTTCGTACGAGATTCTTTCAATCCTTTACAGAGTACTTTCAGATACAGTTCCAGTTATTGGACGAACAAGAACACTTTCAATGACAATGACGATGGAAAAAACGGAGGTTTTGACAACCTAGAATTCAAAGGATCAACATTTTGGAAAACTTCATTCGATGAAATTTGTGTCGCGATGAAATATGGTGGTCGACTCAGAGCCTTCTCTTTCTCACATCCAGCATCGTCCTTGTATGATCTGATCGCTGACGGCAATTATCGTCAAACTCAAGTTGGCCGCTCTCAATGGAAACAGCTCATCCAAGGATCATCTTTACAGCGTAATTGCAACAGAGAGGGATTTAATGTTAACCTCAGACCTGACCACCACGCAAGAATTAGGTTGGGCATCGTTGGAAACGAGCAGAATGATTGTAAGACACCTGACTCATTCGTGGGTCTGGGGGGTGAAGGCGGTACTTCGTATGGAATAAGCTGGTGTGGTTCTTCACTTTCCCTCAACACAGCAGGTAACCTTGCCCAATGTACACCAGACAACGGAACCAAAAACCTCAAAGCAATGGGATACATACTTGTTCGTTGAAGGCATCCCCGCACCTCCAACTGTCATTGTCCTACTTATATATACTCAATGATTGGGCTGATTCAGAAATTGATCTGTAGTGTTGAAGAACTTTAGTACATTGTAATATTAGTAATAGTAATTTAGTGAAAGCAAATGCCTTTTTTGATGACAATTAAAAATATACGCTAGCAATTTCTCTTGTAGTAATTTCTCCAAAACGTTTAACAGTTCTCAACCTTATTCGACACAAATTTACGTGAATTCGCTTGAACTGTAATAAACTACAAGCGCTTTATTTGTTTTTTTTCAAATTACAAGATATTCGATATCTTTTAAAGGCGCCTAAAATTTGACTGTCTACAAGTCAAATTTTAAAGTTAAAAGGGTTCTGAATGTTCTTATACCTACGCAGAAAAACGGCATAATCTTCGCTTCGCTGTTTTTCATGAAAAAGGCCGCGCTAGTAATAGAGAAATTGCATAGCTCTAATTTGAACTTGCGAATACCAAACATTAGAAAAAAATCATACGCACATATAAGGATCCGGCTAAAACATATCACATATTCGACGGCTTAATTAAACAGTAAACGAAACAGCCCCTCACTGTTTTAAGTCATGAATGCATGCATACTTAGCTAATGGCATTCTCGCGTGGGTTATGAAATAGCCCAGAAAATATCTCAATTTGTGGATACTAAGGGTGATATATCCTACAACTTGCATTAGTGTACTATAAAAAGTCTATAATACACAAACAGATACTCTTATACTGCCCGAAATCAGTGACGAATGCTGTGCCTTCAGTGAAATCATAATACCCGCGCAGGTTGAAAAATAGACGATGTGCAGGTCGTAGACGCGATGTGCAAAAATCAAAATGACATACACAAACAGAATAAGCTCGTTTCAATAAAGCAATTTCACATGCAGAACAAGTCACTGACATATCAAAGGCGTTGACGCACAAACACGTGCAATAATCATCACGCTATTCACGCTGATGTGAATTAATTAGCGTGAGATCTTTGATGGATGTTCAAAAAAAGAATTACGTGTGTTTAAATAAAGGCATTCATACCGGCAACTATTTACATATTTGCGTTTATCAAAAAACTAAATTCGCAGCAAAAGTCGGGAAAAAAAACGATCCTCCGCTGTCCACTGGTGAAGTTTAATAAATACTCGAACAAATATTCATACGTTTATTATTTCCATGTATATTATAATGTTGTTATATTCTAAAATTATTTATTGGCAAACTGTACACTTGAACATTTCATTTATACATAAATACAGACTTATACAGTACATAAACATGTGATTATATTGATTATTGTTGATGGCTAAAAGCCCAGATGGACAGATCGATGGTAATTATTCCCCATGCATGAATCGACAGCTTTTAAAAACGCTGTCGCGTAACTTCGCCTTTCTGCAAGTTACGCTGCTGCTGACACCAGATTCAACGAATACCACAACTCGGGGACTGTATTCTTAACTTTTATTAACACTCTATGTACAGGTATATTTGGTAAACACTATATAGTGCACGTCGATGACACAATACTCTTAAGACAACACGCTTAAGAAGGACACACTCGCTCTGACGTTACGGTGACAACACACCACACAATACAACTCTCCTAACACACTAACTTAAAGTTTACAATTCTACTTATATTTATACTAAAGCTATAGGGGATGTTATTCCATTTTCACATCAACTTCCTTTGCGCAATTTATGCACGTCCCATGATGTTTTTCCCGCAACGCGTGCGGTTAACTCTCTAACCACACTGCCCCTATTCTTCCATCCGTTTGCGTTAGCGTGTGGGACAGGCGGTTTTCCTTCTTCGTGGTTGGACGTGCGTTTGTTTGCGCGCATTATTTCCCCTGTTTACAAGCTTACTCTATTTCCACATAAATGAATATATAAAATTATATGAATATAAAATACACACACAACAGCTGTACAGACAACCACGACATTTGACACATTTTCACGACAAACGCCATCAAACGCGTCGACGTTTCTATATGGGAAAATATACATTTAAAAAAATACTGAACAAAATTCTTCCAACCTCCAGGAAACCGCCTCAGTGCAATGGTATCCCGTGCTAATGACAAAGGAATACTGAAAACCATTTACAAAATGCAAAAAAAACGCAACCGTCGAAATTTCATAACAAGTTCACTTAGGGCTGCTTTCCACTGTTAATTTGAGTAGGATGCCTTGGGATGCATTTACAACGGTTTAACGAAAAATTTTAAGGGACCAATTTTTTTGACAAGCGTTATAATGAAAGTACATATATACTAACCTGGCTGAATATACTCTGCATATATACTTTAATCTGCATCAGACTCAGACACTGAACGACGGTTTATCACAGGAAAAAGCTCTTCCAAGACTGGGAGTCTTTTCCAGCTGGGGTTCTCTCTGATTATCTGATATAGAACAAAAGGCAGGTGAGGAAACAAGTGGAAAAAATACTCCTCGATCGAAGAAGTACCCTCTTTCTTATTTTTCAATCGACGTAGTTTGTCGCCTCGGTGCTGAATTGCGTTTCGTATAAGTCGAACGCAATGTGTGTATCGAAGGCCATTATAATCTGTTGGGGTTTTTTACCTCCGCTACATAACATCCGAAGGTCATCAGGACCAATTTCGTCTTTCCAATTATTTGGTAGCAACCAACATCGAGGTTTGGATCGTTTAGGGCTGTCCAGCTGTTTGGAGACAGCATTGCCGTTCTTCATCTTGCTTTCATTCCCCAGGGCTTCAACAAATCTCATTTGCTCATCGAGAGAGAGGAAGTAAGGGTGCTTCAAGGCTTGCTCAACATATGGCCGTTCTTCCATCTTTTGAGTCAACATCTGAAAGAGCAAGTCTTTCACCACAGGATCTTTGAGGTCTGCTAATCCAACTTTTTTATCCTCGTATAAACATTGCATTTGCTTTATGGGCGGACCAAACGGATGTTCCCCTTTTGTTAGGATGTAAAATAATAACATGCCTGCCACTTGGATATCTGATTGCTCTTTCCATTTGAGTTGAATTGGTTCATCCAAATGGCTCGGCATCTTGTTTGAAAACAACTTTTCCCAATCAATACATTCGTATGCGACCCAGCCGTGCGATCCACTTTCGCTAGAAGTATTGTATGTTGTTGCACCTGTAAAATGTAAATAAAGTTGACCTACATTTGAGCAACAATCCCCCAACTTTGACAGTTTTAGATGAAACATTACTTGTCTTGCTAAAAGTGATGATTTTGTTATCACTTTACAGTCGATTTTCACTGATCTCATAATACACTGGGTGATAATGCATTATAGCGGTTTGCATCGGATCGGATTGGCGTCTTTGAATCAGAGGGTATATCGAATTTCAAAATCCGAATCCGATCTGATCCGAACTGCAAAAAATTTCAAAATCTAATCCGATCCAAGCTGAACATAATATTGAATTCGGGGATTCCCCATGAATAAATATTTCAATTTGTTTTTTCTTTTGTATTTTGTTTATTATATAAAAGAGATAACGTTCAGTTGTTGTCTCTTCAGTAATAGTTTAAGATTTATCAAATCCAAAACTCGGGGGTGATGAGAAACTATCGCTATCCAACCATTTCACCACAGAGTCAGATATAAAAAGTGATAGTCCCTAGTCCGTGAACTAAAAAGTCAAGGACGTATCTAACAGCGACAGTCACGTTCGCGTCAGAAC
Organism: Dendronephthya gigantea; assembly: GCF_004324835.1. Lineage (NCBI taxonomy): Eukaryota > Metazoa > Cnidaria > Anthozoa > Malacalcyonacea > Nephtheidae > Dendronephthya > Dendronephthya gigantea. Next base: position 1,414,130 of record NW_021163066.1, on the reverse strand, counting down.
GTTCTAGAACAAAAATTGAACAACAAAAATTTAATAAAAATACCTTCTTCTGGGAAGAATCGTCCTATACCAAAATCCGACAACAGTAAATTGCCTCTCAGGTCGACTAGAATATTAGTTGGCTTTAAGTCCCGGTGAAGAATTCTAGGTTCTCTGGAGTGCAATGCTCGCAGGCCTTCAAGCACTTGGCGTATCATCTCTCGAGCACACGATTCTGTTATGTTTTTACCTTCAAACCTGACAAATTCTTCAAGATTTTGTTCATATAAGTTCAAAATCAAGAAACCGAAATCGCGGCTAGATGTGTCATCGTAGAAACAGTAGTTCACGATCCGTGGCGACTCGACTGCATTTGGAGAATTCAAGATATCTCGTTCATTTTTTAAGAATTTCTTGCACAGCTGTTTCGGCAAACGTTTTATCGCTCGTTCTATTCCGTCTAAGCCCAAACAAATATACACCTCCGTGCCATAACTGCCGCGGCCTATCATATACTCTTCCTCAAAACACACGCCGTTGTCATTTACCATGGTTATCAGTTCCGGGCTAGTGTCCCACACTTTTAAAAGTCGTTCAAATTTTTTCTTGTGTTTCACCGAGACTTTTTTCCAGTCCGCTCTGGGACTTGATGTGGTCCTTTCAGTTTTCGCTTCAAGTTTAACGGCTTCGTGTTTGTTGGAACCAGTTGTGATGCTCGATTGTTTCTTTTTCTTCCGTGGCATCGTTAAATTTTAAGGCAGGTATGATCGTGAAGTATAAGTGTTATGGAATTATCGAGAACTGTAGGCGATGTTTGAAAATCGAATCGTGGATTGTTGTAGCTTATTCATTTTTATGGGATTTCCCCTCTTACGGTTGAGTAGTTTATTTTGAAGCTGTTCCTCTGAATCATTCCTTAAAATTTGGAAAAATTTCTTTTACTGAAAGTTCACGGATAACTTCCTGTTCCATTGGCCAATCGAGATGCTTAGAAATAAACGATATACAATTTGATTGGTCAATGAAGCCGGAAGTAATGAACTTCAAAAGGAATTTTTTATATGATGTTTATAGGAACATACAGATGTGTATACATTTATCCGTAAGCTAATTAATGCTAGCTAAAAAAGAAATTTAAGGGCGTGATAGCACAAATACGAGAAATCGTGAAGACACACATGATATAACAAGACTTATTAAAAGAGAGCAAAGAATTAAAGACTGGTTTCCATTTGTCATAATAATAACGACAAATTATGACGAATGAGGGCATTTGAGAACCCTTAAATCATAGGCACGAAAAGCCTGACGGGATAACCACTGGAATCAAAGCAATATCAATATGGCTGATTTTGAATTTCAAGTACTATACGATCAATTTTGATTTAGCTACATTGTATATGAATTAAAGATGATATACCTTTCTCTTTCAACAAATACAATTCGCGCAGGTTCCCATATTGGGTTGGAAAGAAAGATGTTGATAGACTCAAAGCTCATTTTCTGGCATCAGGCAGCATCGCCGTTCTGTTCGTCACCAAACTATTCTGTCTGTCACTTGCAATCAAAACAACAAGCACATCCTATACATAGAAAGTCCGTGGAGCGTAAAGCTGCAATTCATGAGGCATTTCAGTCAACATGCATGCATCAGATCGCATGTAAAGTTTGCAAAGTTCAATAATTATGATCTTCCTAAAGTAACATTCACATCTTCTATTGATGCGCCATGCCATTGCCCAGTTAGATCGCACAAGGATATAGAGCATCCTGAAGTGAAACTGGAGGCTGTTTTATTTTTTCCCGCCCTCGAATATTTTCTAAATCGGAATGTACACGTCGTGCATACGCCATCACACTTGCTGGACTGATGGCAGCCTGTGGATGTCGTATCATTGTTTCCGCCGTTCTATCAGTAACTTGTTGAATAATGGATATGAATTTATTAAATCAATAAATTTATTCTCAAATTAATTTCCATCTCCGCAAAATAACAAGACATTTGTGAAAGATCACAAGAGGCTTTGAAAATGTATCGGCTGTCACATATCCAATAAAATTGCTTGCACGCACCCAGCTAGTTCTTGGAACGAAGGAAATAATTAGCGTGTAATTGCTGCCTAGAAGATACTTAATGACTAAAATGACAGCACTTGGTATGCAGCACGTGGGAAGTGAGTTGAAGGGTTTGTGAGAGTTTGGCCACAAATATTTCTTGTTTGAATTTCTTTCATACTATGTATAATGTGAAGTTTTTATGCGAAGAGGAACGTTTGAATTAATATTAATCTGAATTATGAGCTGAATTAATCAGTCGTACAAATATGAACAAGAGATGGAGTATTTGCTTCAAACATAAGTCCTCAGATTGCAAACAGATGTTTAATCTATGGTACTCGTATTCATACAATTTATTCATTACCTGAATGTGACCACTACACTTTAATTTGACGTGCTTCTTTTTTTTTCTAAACACGACCTTAGCATAAGAGTTGAACGTCAACTGGACATAACCCTTGTTATATAACCGCTATTGATTAAAAATATTTAAATTGCGGGAAATGACGTGAGTGAGAGGGTCCGATTTGTTCCCAAAAGCATGCAAAGTTGCACGACCTCACCTCAAAGAATTTACTATAAACAATATTCAGACGATTTGAACATTAGGTATTTACGATATATCACTTGTCTGAGTCGCAAATCTCTTCTATAACTGAGACAGTTTTTAGGAAAAGCAAGCGAGTTTCTCAGTTTACTGACTACACGCGATGTTGGCGATTGTTTTTGGAGTCATTTGATGATATATGGGCGAAATAGGTCTTCGATGAAGGCGTTGATTCACGGTTGACATTGCAATCACGAACTACAGGGAGCTAAGAAGCTCACGAAATACATACACACTCTCACAGCGACAATTCCTAATCATTAACACTCCTTTTATAGGTTTTAACCATTATAAATCGTTCGTTCCCAGGGCTATCCGAAGAGAATACATCAGCTTTCTATATTTAAAGCGCTTTCATCACAGTAAACAAACAATATAACCTCAGATCTTTCATCGTAGACTATTAGTAGCTAATTATCTCCGTAACCTAGCAGTTAACGCCAGCTGCCAAAAACATGCGCTGTAACACTCGTTCGATATCGGTATATGTAATTATCGCTATGCCCGACTCTGTTCGATTCTGGGAAGTCAGGATATTGTGATATTTTAATGGTTTACTGGGAATAACTCAAGTTGCGTGGGCAAGGTTTGTAAATGAAATTTTAAAAAATAAACTTTTATTTCACAAATTCACAAATGATTTGAATGTACCAAAAATATACAGAGACCTTTTAGTCTGTCTGAAACTACCAACTGCCATCAAATTTTTGCCGTATGCTAAATGATATTTTCATCATTTTGAAGGATAGGATACCTGTAAATTTTCCCGCAAGGCGGTTCGTGGAAAATTGCAAAAGTTCAAGGCCAAAGGCAGATAAGTGGGCGATGTTTTTATCTGCAATTATTTATTTCTAGATTGAATCAACATTATAGTATTATATCATGAAATTGATGTGTTGTCATTGACGACATGTGACGATGTGAATTGATATTTGCGTGACCCCTTTGTCACTGAGCTTTTGAATAATTTTTTTAATTGTTCGACCAGTTTTTAATGTATCGAATTTCACCCAAAAATGCAAGTTGCTGTATGACCTGTATAAATGGAGATCTGGGCAACTATGCAGATTAAGATGAGAATGAACCTGGTGTATATTAAAAAAAGAACATTCGATTATATGACTTGGAACACCTCTGCATGATCTAACCATGCTTAGCTCAGTCAACTGAGACTGAGAGGGAACACAGGAGAGACTTAACTCTACTCACATGAGTTCTGTACAACATCAGACCACTTTAAGGTAGCTCTCATTCAAGAACATGTACCACCTCTGCATGATCTAACCATGCTTAACTCAGTCAACTGAGAGAGAACACAGGAGAGACTTAACTCTACTCACATGAGTTCTGTACAACATCAGACCACTTTAAGGTAGCTCTCATTCAAGAACATGTACCACCTCTGCATGATCTAACCATGCTTAACTCAGTCAACTGAGAGAAAACGCAGGAGAGACCTAATTTTACTCAAACTGTTCATGCAAAATATCCCACCACTTTACTGATGCACATTTATCATGCACTTGGGGATGTTAGTTCGTATTGGTTATATATTATTATCGTAAGATATGAATTGACCCATAATTCAGACCGGAATAAGCAAAATATCTGAAGCGGTTCATGAGAAAATCTAAGACGGGGGGGAAGAGGTCGAACAATACAATATACGTCATCAAACAATGACGTGCTATATGTTTTAGTCCACAATGTACACAGCGGGTCGTAGGATTTTTTTAGCTATTTAAAAAATGTTTGAATACACAAACATTCAAGGGGAAATGGGAACTGTTTAGCAAAGATTTGATTATCTGCCAAATATACGCTTAGAATGGCAGATCTAGTAATATATCTGCCTTGGTTTCAAATTCGAAATAAACACTTGGAATTTTCGAGCAAAAATATAAAAATACATTGTGCAAAAATATAATAGGTTACCTTTAACGAAGCTTCGCTCTGTGATTCAAAATTTCAAATGCAACCGCCAACGCTTATAGAAATGTAGATAAATAAAAAACTTACCTGAAAAACGTCTCGTATGTCTTACCATATTTTAAAATATTTTGCTTGCGTGAAATCTATACAAGAAAGAAAACAACCGGTCGTTTGCATCTCAGGTTATACCAACACGGGCAAAATAAGTGTAATACACTGTGGATTAACGAAAGATAAGGTTCATATGAACAATACAGGAAGGTTAGATTCAATTTGTTGGAGGTTAAAGGTGTCGGTGAAGTGGTTAATGAATGAATGTATTTGTAAGAGTACAATTTATTTCGCCTTATGTCACGTGCGTAGCGCGTGGTAGCAGCGACAGCTAACTTCTACTCTGCCGTTGAAATATGTCTGACATGTACACATAGCTAGCTTTACTCGCTTTTATATTTGAACGGCATCTCGGACAAGATATACCGCGCTAAGGGAAAACTGCGTTCATAATATTACATCGTATATACATGCACTGAAACCGTGAATCATTTCACCTGTATATGGACTATAGTATAGAAATGTCTGATAATCGAGTTTTAAAATTCATCATCCAAAAGCCTACATGGGTTCACCTCCCCCCCGGATTTCAATGACATTGTTTCAGCATCGAGACGAAATGCGGAATTGAAGTGAAAACACAGGGACGCTTCCGTTTGAGACAGTAATTTCACACAACTGCCTCGCACGCAGTGTATCGTTTTGACGCTTTATACATGCACTCGAGCATTCAATTTTCAATATATCGCTTCTACACATTCGGTCAGTTGAAGATTGTCGTGTGCGAGTGCTGCAAAAGGCGATACAAGTTTGTGGACGCAGCGAGGATCGTGGACAAGGTTCGGAAATGCTTGCGTGAGCAGGTGAAGAGCACGCATTCCTGGTTGGCACAAAGACGGCTTTTGCTCGAATATTTTTGAGAGTAAAGTCCTGGTAAGGAAGTCGGAAAATAACTCTTTTCTCGGTAAAACCCTATTATGACGGCACGGTTTTCTAAGCTACAAAAACAACAAAGTCGCTTGCACGCCAATATTCGCGTTTCGAACATTGAAATAACAACATCAAATCGATTCTTCTCAAAAAATCTCAAAGTCAAACTCGACATCAACAGAAATATACTCGCCCAGAAGCGACCCTTAGAGAAAGGACGATCCCAGTTCAATGGAAAAATCTCTCATTCCGGGTTTAAGTCCTCAAGACTTCTTTGAAATATATAAATTTCTGGTGAAGACGGAATTGTTGGAAAGTAAGCCGTCGAACTTCGGAACTCACATCTTGGAAAACCTCATGAGTTGTAAGTATACACATTACTGAGAAGATTTGACAAACTACAGGGAAATTTTCGGCTGTACGTCAAGTCCTGACCTTTAAGGGATCTGCCGTGGTATAGCAGTGTAGAACACGACAGCGGGGTACATTTGATAGTGATTTGTAGGTACACAGCTTAGATATATGGCGCTTTAGTCTCTCCCCCCTATCAATGAAGGGGCGCGATCTGAGCTTGCCCCATGTAAGAAGGGTTCGGAACTGATAGAGCGATCAAGAATAAATGAAGTTAGTTTAGTTTAGGTTTTCTCCTGTAGTAACACTGGATCAATAAGAGATGATCCTTACTAGACCTCTAGGAAGAACAGTTCAGAACTGATAGAGCTATCCAGTATAAATAAAGTTAGTTTAGTTTAGGTTTCCTCCTGTAGTAACATTGGATCAATAAGAGATGATCCTTACTAGACCTTTAGGAAGGACAATTTAGAACTGATAGAGCTATCCAGTATAAATAAAGTTAGTTTAGTTTAGGTTTCCTTCTGTAGTAACACTGGATCAATAAGAGATGATCCTTACTGGACCTCCAGGAAGAACAGTTTAGAAGTGATAGAGCTATCCAGTATAAATAAAGTTAGTTTAGTTTAGGTTTCCTCCTGTAGTAACACTGGATTAATAAGAGATTATCCTTACTGGAACTCTAGGATCGGAAGAACAGTTTAGAACTGATAGAGCTATCCAGTATACAAATCATGGAGTAATGTTTATGAGCCATCTTTACCAGTAATAGGTAATAAGATGATATCAGTCCTATCAGTCCTTATCCAGTATAAGAACCATCTTTTTTGGTCTTGTAAAAAGGTGAACTAAACAAAAAATAGCTGCTAGGTTTAAAACTGATCTTCCAAGAGGTCCAGTAAGAATGATCTAATCAAGTTTTCTTTCTAATTTCACCAGTTTTAGATAAAGACAATGAGTGCGAATTTGAAGATGAAGATGATATGATATTTTATGACCCAAATCAAGACCACTGCGAAAGCATGCTGGTGACCACAACGCCCCAATCTACGGTAGAGTTCATAGATTTAAAAGAAGTTTACGAGAAAGTTCAGAGTCGAGCTGGCGGGGGATCGCATCAACGAGTTTCGTCAGGTGAAATAAACATTCGAGCGATCTCTGATGGACAGTTGTGCGGAATGGATGTATTTGTTGAGAGAATGCCCGAGGCAGCTGCGCTATGCGGAGATATGAATGGAAGAATACCGTTGGAAGTAAACTACGAGGACTATTTTAAAAACCAGGTACGCCTAAGCAGTGAAATGCAGTTTAAATAATTTAGCTTGTAGGTACACCACGTAAGTATTTAATACTGCAAAGCTTTCGGTTTGTTAACTCGGGCCTTCATGAGTGCAAGAAGGCCCAGGTTAACCGGACCGAAAGCTTTGCAGTATTAAATACTTACGTGGTGTACCTACAAGCTAAATTACTTCTCGACTGTCACTATACAAACATACAAGAATATTATTCAAATGCAGTTTGCTCGCGGGAAAAGCTCATTGGACATTAGTCAAGATGATATTTTTTACAACAAGTCTGCAGCAAGTTTTGTTAAGAGGTTTTAAGTAAAAAAGAAACACTACATTTCATCCAGTTTACTGGGTTGGTTAAACAGGTCACTCTACACATAATTACGTTTGCCTTAGGCTCAAATACTGCAGCTAGTATATACTTTGTAAGATAAACCAAAACTAATTTCAACATTCTACCATTCTATAGCAACTGTTTTCCGTGGACTTAGACTCTGTTTACAATACTCCTGATGGCACTCCAGTGTATAAACTAGCCACTGTTGACGCTGAAAGAAGAAATCTTTTTAACTTGATTGTTTTTCTAAAATTTATCGATGGGACAGAAAGTGGACCTTTCATGAGTAAACCCTTCTTGTTACGAAGTAGAAAACCCGGAAGTCGAAAAGATTCATCGGGGATGAGCTAGAAAAGAACGGCATATAACCATGCACAGTTGATGTCAAAGAATTGACAGATGTAAACACTGTTTAAGGTGGATTTAACCAGGCAATGGAGTTCATTTTTATTCCGTACCATCCACATCAAAGATAAAACCTTTTTGGCTTTAGTAGTGCAGCGTCCATGCATGATGTATTACTGATATGGTAGAGCTAGAGTTTGGTAACCAATTCCATTAAGAGATCTCCATGTTTTTGAAAGATGAGCACGATACATTTTCATACTCGATGCCAAGGAGTATAATGTTCAACAGAGAATGTTGACCGAGGGGCTATCTTTATAACTAAGAACGTACCCAAGCATATATAGACTTTTTAAATGTAATATAAAGTTTTGTTCATTTGAAGATCTTCAGTTTATCCTGGTTGAATAATGAATTGTTCATTTTGGATTAAAAACTGAAGTACCAAGAGACAAAAACAAATGTACATATAATTTAATCAAATTTTTGCGAAAATCATAAATTATAAATAAATGATTGTTTTATACTCACATCATTGTCTACAATTCTGGCAAACTTTCTCTATGCGCACGTTAATATATGTTATTTAAGGCATTTGTTATGACAAGCCTACCACATTTTGATGACAACTAAGTTATTTTGAGCCTACCACATTTTGATGACAACTAAGTTATTTTGAAACATATATATCTGGATGACTGGATCCCAGAATATTGAAATGTTCTATTAAAGGCATGTTTGTGATCGTTTATTTTTGCTGCAGAAATGCTGAAAAACAAGCCTCCTGCAAGGTCTAATTTGGAAATCAATATTTTTATCATCCGAGCATTGCATGTGGTATTGTTTTTCAGTCGAGTTGAAATTATTTTAGGCAATTCGAGGTCGTGCTGTGAAAAAGCTTAAAATATCCACAACGCCTCCGTAATGCAGGTTTGCCGAGTTGAGCAGATTTTTTACATCGGAAAGTATAACTTACGAAATATTAAAAAATTGTCGCTTGGCTTAAAAAACGTGAGTACAACACGTGTGAAATATTGCTACACGCGTGTGATCTCACGGTAAACGAAAGAACAATGGTGAGTATACCCTAGTACATGTAAACTGTTATATAGCATCAAATGTGGTATAACAACCACCTAAAATAGACAAAACACTTCTCGACGTTTCGACCTGAGGGCCTTCGTCAGGAGAGTTAGTACTAACTATCCTACTACTTCATACTAACTCTCCTGACGAAGGCCCTCAGGTCGAAACGTTGAGAAGTGTTTTGTCTATTTTAGGCAGTTGTTATACCACATTTGATGCTAAATTGTTTGAAGACGCTGCCACGCTGCTCCTGGTTATTATGTGCACTGTTCGTCTGTTACAGTTCAAGGATCAATTACACCCATTTAAGAGAACGGCGTGAAATTTGCAGAGTTTGACGAGCTTTAAAGATGGTTTACAAGCCTCAATTGTGTACACAGAGTGTCTTCAGAATAATCGATTTCAAATTCAGCGCGCTATTGTGCGTGTACTGTTGTAAGAAAACGTTTTAAAGATAGTCGATTTTTAACGTTTTATACCGATTCGGAAAATTGAAAATTAATGTGATATTCACGAGGATTTTTGATCGAAATTTCATTCACCATGGGTCAACTCTACTCTAAGGCTCATATCTCTTAATGCTTTATCACGCGTGCGTTTATCTAAGTTAAGAGTGTATATCTAAACACACGCATGCTTTCGATGACATAATGGTCTATTTAGAGGCGATGATCGTTAAAGAAAAACAACAAGAGAGCTACTTAGCAAGCACAATGAAATTAAAGATAGATGAATGATAAACGACACCCCCTATCGGAAACGTTTATAAAACCTCGCGAGAATTTATTGGCCTCCTCCGAGAATAAAGCCACCTAACCTGACACAAGTTCAATTGTCCAAACCACAAGAAGTTGATAAAAAACCACAATATATATTTTTATTCCACTATTTTCTAACAAATACTCCCGCAACCGCGTTTTAATATTTACAAAATTAGACAGCTTTTATGTACTATATAATATTAAATTCTCTAAGCCAGATGCATGACTAATATTTCAAGACACAAAAGCCTTGCGACAAGGCGACTTGATTGCAGCACTTTGAACAGAAGGAGGGGCTAGCAAGCCCACGCAATGCATATATTATTTTCTGAAACAATGTTTTTTGTCCAGCTTGTAAAAACATTCTATCACTATATCAACAGTTGCGTCTTGTAAAGTGCTGATTCGCAAGTCTGTCTCGACAAACGCGAAGGTCCAGCCTTTGTTTGTCTCCGAGCCGTGCAAGTTCAAACTCGGTTAATTCAAGAACAGGGCCAGCCTGATGATATCAAGAGTTTAAACTGTGCTTATCGCTCTTGAAATGTTAGAGATCCATCGGAAATCGGTTATAAAACAGCTAAGTCTAATCCCCGCTAGTCACAACATACACCGACCATACCCGGGCCCCACAATCTTTAAAGACACCACAAATGACAAATGATATAGATTTGAAATCGTTGAACTTGACTGCGTTAGTTTTCATGAGCTCGATCAAGGCCTCCTGATCTGCTGTTATTCAAAGAGTCGCCCACAGCTCTCAAGGCAGACCCAATATCGCTGAATGTGCCTCGCTGTTCGTTTGTCAGACCGTTTTGGCTTCGCATGTTCGCGGCGTTTTGACGAGCTTCGCGATTTCTCGCTTGTCTTTCTTTGCTTTCTGTTCGTCTGAGACTACGTCTTCTGCTGTTGTTTCGTTTGAGTGAGATTCCCATTTGTACGATTGTAAATGCAATGTTTTCTGCAATAAATTGAATTAACATATTGAAACGATTTTGCATATAGCAGTGACTCAGAATATACTATACACAAAGGTGTAATCGGATATACGAGTTAAGTAAAGGTTGAACTAAGACTACAATCACATATATATGTACTATTGTTGTGTAGTGGATTTCATAAGTTAACCCTGTTATCTATAGTTCGGTGTGTATTGTTTTTGCCAGTTGCTTAAAGATATATTCGACTCACTTATTTTATAGCCCGGAGCCATATAAAGACTACCCAAATATTACAAAGTCAAAGAAGGCTTTCATGTTTCAACTTTTGAGCAATAAGCCCGCAATGACCCAGACGTCGAAGGTTTCTTTGTGAATCGTTGGATAGTCTTAAGTCTCCCACTTCTAGCTGCATGGACAGCCATATTCGACTAGAATTATCTTGTATTTTAAGCGATGCCGATGTATATGAAGTATTAAGTATTCTCTTAACAGCATTCATCTAAGACGACTAATTTCTCGAATAAATCATATCTCTCATAGTTGTTCTAGCCATGCAGCATTATAAGACTATACAAGTTAAATTCATAAACTATAGCTTTCGTACGCTTGAACGTTGTATAGGCCGAAGATATTGTAAGAATAAGTGTCAGTGTCAAACAAATTCATGTTGCACGTATATATAGCTGTACGTATATACAAATCATCTCCTAGTCCTAGAGTTTCTGACAAAATATTGAAAATGTCTTAATGTCTACTTCTAGCAAAACAAGATACAATTTATGATGATGAAATTATTTAAAATGATAATAATAATCGGTGAATTCAAAGCGAAATATTATTGCACTGTTTTATTCCTCCTAAAATCCACAAGCAATATTTATACTTTAAAGCGCTGAGTTCCCAATAGCCATGCACAGACGATGAGACAACGTTCGCTCAAGTTGATAACAAATCTGAAAACCAAGCAAGCCCTACAACCGCTAAAACCTCAGCTATACTGACAATTTAAACACCGTGAAATATAAATATTCTTTGTTTGTCTGAAAGCATCTATCAAAGGTCTGTAATTATTTCGGTAACACCGAGCATAACACCTTCAAAGCATTTGGCAGAAATCTGAGAATATCGACTACAGTACATGATTATAACTGGAAATGTTGAAGGATACTAACCAAGAGTTTTTCAACGACGAGTGCGTCCCTTTGAAATATTCTTCGTGGCAAATAAATAGATGTACTTTTCACTTTGGTTAATTATAATTGAGTGTCTATAACAGCTCTCGGTTATCAAAGCTGCATGTGTCGATGTTTATCGCTCGTTGCCGGGTTTTATATAGAGTAGGTTGGCTATAGTCTTAAAATAACCCGACTCCATTAGCGCATGCGCGTGGGGAATCACCCGAAAGGATGGTACTATTAAATTACCCCCTAATTTGAGTCATATATTTTTCCTAAGAGCTTGCTCAACACAAAAAATACAGGTAATGCTAAATAATATAAAAATTTTCACCGAATGTTTTGATGCTAGCCCGGGCAGGTCACGTATGGACTAGAAGTTTGTCACAAAAGCTAAATCCGGTCTGCCCTCTTCACATCAAATGACACCGTATAAGGCTTGGAGGACCTTTCAAATTTTAGCTAAAGCAACGTTTAGAACAGCCTGTATATACATAAGGTTTGCATATTCATATCCGAGAGTAGGCGGTAGAAATATCTGAGCACATAGACGATAGATCAGTTTTATTACAGCGGAATTTTTCGATGAACTAGTCTGTCACATATATAAGTGTGATTGGCTGGGACAAAACATTGGTAAAACCTTGTATTTTTTATGCGTGTATGTACATAAAATCTTTATGATTTGAAAAACCGGAACGTTTCAACAATGCTATATATATATATATACTGAATGTTAATTCCATGCAAAAGTGATGAGATGAGATGTGACCCAATATTGAGTTTTACTTTTGGTTTTTTCTGAAACGGATTTTTTTCCCGTTACAGATATCAGAATATATTATCTGTTTATATCATTTGCAAAAATAAACAAAGAGTTTTCAAGGTGATTAAAAATCACCTTCAGTACGAGCAGCATTTTTTAAATTGTCTTTATGTTTTTTTAAATAATTTAAAAGGGCTTAGCTTTTAGTAGCAAAATGAAAGGAACAAGTTTGTTCATGAAGACATAATGAGAATTTTGCACTTTGAAACGAAAACAAATCCTCAAAACATCTGAGAAATATTTGATAAAATACTCGAGTAAACGGAAGTTGCATTTGCTGAAAAAAATGATACTTTGTGGACATTTTAATCATGGCATGACTTTGAATGTTTTAAAGGATTTGATGTGTGTGTATATTTTGTTTAAACGTGGATTTCATATCTTAATAAAAATCAGGTAAACGATGAGACTATAGGACATTTATAATCAATGATGCAACTTGGGAATATGAAGTCATTGATTTCCAACATCTTGCTTGCGTAATGATTTTAATCGTATAATTATTTTTCACGTGAAGAATCAATTGAATTGAGTAAAATTGAAAGTTTGCTGAAAGATGAAAGAAAAAAATACCCCAAAGCGATGTCGGCTGAAGCTGATGTTGCCTTCATATACCGATATAATTTTATCAAAGTAAACTTTCTTTTTTAAATGGTAATTACGAATTTATGAATAAGATAAGCTCAAGGATTGCCACGTCGATATACAACCGCTACAATAATGCCGTTTACAGCTCATTATCTTCGCCTAAACGGGAAACTTCAAACGATCATTTCCTGCAACAATTACAAAGGAAATTCTCTTTAACTCAGTCCAGCCCACGCAACGTTGGCAAAAATTACATTGACAGCCAATGGTGCAATACATCTTTACGGATGCATTCATTGTTTTCGTCAGATGCGATTCTGAAGTCATTTCAGTTTGTAATAGACACCTGGAAGACTGGGAACCGCTAATTCCAATGCAATGAGTCATACGCGATCAATATTGAAACACCTGCAAATTTTCGACATCTTATATGCATATAAATAACAAAATTATAATAAATTAAAATTAAATTGGTGACTAAACGCCGGTTAATAAGAGATTAAAAGTATATTCATGACATAATGTAAATAACCGTTTGAGTCACCAGAATAAGCATATATACTTTGATATTTTTTGCCATAAAAGGAAGAAACTCAAGTCGATGATGATCATTACATAAAAACAAGCTGTAATAAAACTGATTGCAGTCAAATCTGCCCTTTTAAAACCTCAACCGTCAAACGAAGAGGAAATACAGGAGTTGTCAGTCAACTATAAGTTCTAATTAATCAAATTGTTTTAGAAGTAGCTATATTTTTTACTGCTAGGTTTTCAAAGGTTGGCTTATAGGTTTAGCACTATACTAAAATATACATACGACTGTCATAGCGGCCCCGAAGTCATTCAAGGACATGTTTTTGTACACTGCGGCTATAGAAACCGAAAGAGTTTGACACACACTTTACTATGAGCGTCACTTGAAATAAGAGTGCAACTTGGCAATACTGAATTTGACGCATATCATTTTTGTGCATCGCCGTCGTAGACATGTTTATATCAACAAATATATTGTATATTTATGTCTATAGTTTTTCCATGGCGGCAAACTGCTATATTTTCGCGCCTTAAATCCCAGACAATAATCCCAGGCAAGTGACAGGCAAGTGACGTACTGGCAAAAGTGAAGGGCAAAATTTGGCATTAACATAATTTGAGTACAGAGTACCGCTGATGAGACGCACCCAAGCTTATTGACCTTTTCAAAAACGTTTCTGTCCATCAAACTTTGCAGTATTGTTCGCAAAACGAAAATGCGGAAGCCGTTATGGAATATATTCTCACGGCTACAAAACAGACCTACAAGAGTTTTGAAACGATGTTTAGCTATAGATTTCAGGAAAAAAAGAGGAATATGTGAATATTTTAATACTTAATGATATAATATAATAATATTTTGGCATTTTGAAAAGCCAAAGTCACCGGCGAATTACGCACTGAACGGATATAGTCATTCCTTTAAATTCACTTTGTGATCATTTTTGTACATTTTACCATCAAAAGCGAAGTGTTTCAATTGCCTCTGTGAATGAAAATTTCAAATTCTACCCTGCTACATTTGTAACTTACGCGTTTATGTTAAAAAATACGTATCTATAAAGATTAAATTATCTCCGTATCAGCTAAGCATTGGCTAACTCGAGTCCGTATCAGCGTTTTAATACTAATAAAAAACTACAATAAGTATAAAAATAAAGATAAACTTTCTAGTAATAAATAATTATGTCGCATATACACTAATATTTCTCTCTTTCGTCATAGTATAGACTATAGTATAATACAAAGAGATTAGCAAAAGTGGCATTACCATATGCAAGCACTAATGCGATAAAATGTGATTTATGGCTTACCTCGACAAGAAAAATTCGCCGAAATGACTTGTAACTCACAATAAAAAGTCTTTACTTCAAGGTGAAAACTTCTCTAAAAGATATGTGGCAATATCTTTTGGCTGAAACGCAAGTACTGTTGTGAATTTCAAACAATATGTTTCCTTCCCGGATGGCAAAGCTGTACTAAAGCCAGATGTCCTCAGCTTTCGGCTTTAAATGGTTTTCCTCTGAGTCATTCGATATCCATTGTGGAATGTGTAAATAAACCCACCCTAATCGTTGAGAATGGCCGTACGAGCCTCGTGATTGGTCAGATGAACTCTGGCACAAATCCCCATTGACGTTAGGCTAATAAGGGGGGCAAACATGCCAGGGAGTGTTTATACTGAGACGAATGTTGACGACTTATTTTTAAAACAGCGATTATACACGCGGCATTTTAGGGAACAACTATATAGTCGCATGTACGCTCTGGGCATCTTTCCAAGATTTGATCGAGGAACTTCCAACACTTTATTGCGCGGAATCTTTTTTATGCGAATATTGCGCTGAAATACTTTAAAATAAGTTGGTAACCAGACGTTGCTGCATAAAAACGGAATTCTTCAAACATCGTAGTTGTATGCGCCGAGAGAAATCATATAGTTATGCATCGGAAAACTCAATGTGTCACATGCTGTCTGCTGTTCATTAATTTACTTGGCGTTTACAACAAAAACTAAGACGTTTCATGCGCATGTCTCACAGTTCGAGACTTCGAGTCGCTGTTTATAAAGACAGCTAAATTTGATGCTTTTATAAATATCTTTAGTACATCAAAACTGCATGGACATTCGGTTTAATTTGAGAAAAAACCAACATGATGCATGTATTTTGAATAAAAAAAGTGCGTTTCATGTTGAAGCATGCAGGTCCCTGTTCCTTGCAAACATTGAGAATCTTTACTTTTCAACAACAGGAAAATTTTTTCTCAAGTACGGATACGAAATTCCTTTCAAACAATTTTACATTGCTGGTTGTTATAATTGAACAGGCTAAGGCTACGGTTTAACCGATTTGATTCAATAAACGTCTTTAGCATAAGCCAACTGTCGGAAACTGAAATGTAATACAGCAAGATACAAGAAGGAAAGAACGCAACGATCTGCATAAATTGGGAAATATTTATTTTTGTACCGGGAATGTAAAAGCTCGCTGATGTCCACATCCGTAAAGTCATTCTATTCCACAACGGGTGTAAATTGTAGACGGTAATTTGTTTCATTTATGTCATGCCGGCTATTTGTAACTCTTTTCCCAAAGGCAAAGTTTATGAAGGACTGTCGATCGTTTTTATGAGTCCAACTTGCAGATTAAGTTTGCGCGGTTAACTTGATTTTTATCTGCGGTTTTTGCAAGTCGCTGAAACACTCAACTTCTGTGAAATGGACGCGATGAAACCGAGATATGGCGATCAAAGAAACGCATATATTGCAAAAGACAAAACAGGAAGGAAAGAGGCATTCGCAGTACGCACACAAGTGTGACACCAGCAGTATTTTTGGAAGTCCGCAACACAGTGCATATTTCGCAATGTGGGCGGAATTTAAAAATATCCTTTGCTCATATCATCACACTATCTACGCGGGCAGAGGACTAGGCAAGGCGACATGGATGCCAAACACATCATCAAGCCACGACCAGCTAGAACATCTGATATTTCGTAATTGTTTTCAACCCATACACCCACCTTGAAGATCAAGAACGCCCACGAGAAGATGCATTTTAAGATGCCACCCTATGCTGAGACGCTACTGGTTCAATACGACCTGTCAACGCCATGTCAAATAAGCGGAAATTCCAAGTTTTAGGGTTTGATATTACTCGATGTTATGATTGAGAGAGAATGAAGCACCTCACTTTACCGAGATGGCTTCGCGAAGTCTTGGTGTCTAGACCTATGCACCCCTTAAAACGTTGTTTTTGTTTCTATTTGTCTATAGTTTATATTTATTCGACAAATTCCAACGCCAGTGGATTCATTGCTAAACTAGATCGCCAATTATAAGTTCAGGAAAACCGCACAAAATTTGTACTTTTAAGGCAATATTATAATGCAATAAAACGTACCTCACGATCTGTATATATGTACAAAATTGAATAAAATGTACAGTTTATGAAAGCAATAAGGTTTTACCTTATTTCGGCTAAATGATTTTCGAAAGCATGCAATTGATACTGAACTATTTATGCATGCCTTTAGGCTTTAGCTCATGCACAATGATATATTTATAGTTTTGCTTTCAGACGAGGGAAAATTACTGTTTTTCCCGCGCGCGTTGTGCAAGATTCGTAAGATTGGTTCCAGAACAGCCGTGATGCAAATGAACTCATTGATATACTAACATATTTTAAACAATCAAAATCATCAAATTGTGATGAAATATGGACCTTGCGTAGGATAAAGGAAGGAAATCAACTGACAATGAAACAAGATATTCTCAGGAAGTCTTGAGGGGGGGGTTATAAGAAAACAGATGTTTCGTCTTAGGTACTGTGAAATATTTATCGTGATATTTGACCTACACTTAATCCCACATAAGGAAATCAATGCATGGAGCTAGTGCTGCAAGACATCGTATAAACTTCGCTAGGATATTGCTTTCGTTCAATTCACGATGATTTCCTATCAGATTACCTTAAGAAATCGATGTACATAACTGATTCGAAAATACGAAGATGTGTATACATCGGTATATAGTTGGTGAAAATATTTGTTGTATATTTTTTCTGACTGGTAATGATTTGAAAAACGTTGTGCCTTTGAAAGTTTGAATTGTCTGTTAAATCACAGGTTGAATTGAATGGTGCAAAGGTATATCCAAGCAATTTAGTTCAAAAATCGAATTCTTCAAGATGTATAACTATAGTTCTTATCTAAATTTCGTCTGATTTCTCATCGACTATGAATCCTCTTGTCTTGATCTTCATCAAGCGAAATGTCTAAATCATATCTACAGATCAGACCTGCATCGCTGAGTTAACTCGCAAAAAGATTTTAGTTTCACATGAATAGCTAAATCAACCGCGTATAAGAATGCATAGGAGAATCTCCCCCTTCTCCACCCCCTAAGTGACCTGTTAGACTTTAAGACAAGACCACTTCAGTTACATTTTCAAGTTTATCCGCTTCTGAGCAAAATAGCAAATGTTCATATTCAAAACTATTCAGGATCGTTTATAACCTGAATCATGTTTAAGAATGATTATAGAAAAGACTGCCAGAGCATCTGGTAACTTTCGTTTACAATAATAGTCATAATACTCGGCCGATTTGAATACAATACTTGTCATAATCCAATCATATAACACTCAGATATTGTCTACTTCTGTTTACACTTAAAACCTAGCAACTGTAAACTTATAATTGACCACAATACAAAATACTATTATGAACTATGCAACGCCTTTCCACTTGTCTAATGAAACACCTTGATCACTTTCAATTATAGTATTATTAGTGACGATGAATGAACACAAAAAGGCCATCTCACCATCATGTATATAAAAGATTATAATATAATTAAAATCATAAAGAACTAGGCGGAGTTCATTAGAAATGCCTTCCCATTGGCAGCGAATTGTGGTTTTTGGAAATAGGATAAACGTATATATTTGGCAAAGTTGGCAAACATTCCGAATGCCCTTGTTCAACCAGATCATCATTATATTACTGTTCAATATTTGTGGTTTGTGTTCGGTGAAATATATACACGTCGAAAAGACGTATTAAAATAAAAACATACAAAAGTTGAGCTTCTCTTTCACCTTGAATTATTATGAGCATTAGACATCAAACACGCAGATCGTTATTTTACAAGCTTAGCTTGGAAGATATTTAAAACAAAAGAGAAAAGGCCAAACGAGAAACGACATGGACACTCAACTTTTTCACACATAAAATCCAGACTGCTATCGTCATCAAATTTTCCCATGAGAGCGTTCTCCACAATATAATATTGTCTATGAGAAACTAGAAAGAGCAAAGCTTTCTCTTTCTTGTTGATGAGATTGCAAATGATTAATGATTGCAAATTGGTTATTACAATATAAATTGCATAAGGTATATTCACAATTCCTTTCGTTATAAACACAGTAACCAAATATTTGAAAGGAAATGAAAGTTTGAGGTTTGAATTTTGCTGTGTAAACATCAGCTGCTGAATTTGCTCGGCAACTATAACTCGTTTGAATTTGCTCGGCAACGATTATACGGTCGCCGTATAATCGTAATTGACATGGGACAGAACCGCAAAAATGCAAAATCATTTTTTTATAAAATGCGTGTGGTCCACTGGTATGCAAGAGAGAATAAAAAACAATATTCCTGTCATTTCCTGGTGACGTTTGTCCAATATGTAAGAAATATGAAAACAACAATGGTCAAGCCATATGCAAACACACAGCCAATTTAAATGAATGTTTTTGTCTCCAGGTATTTTCAAATATTATCAGACCCTGCCTTGTGCTTGCATGCATGTGCTTGCTTAATTATAAAGGAATTTATCCTTTCAGGAAATATTTTTTAAAAGTGATTTAATAAAAAATGCACACGCTTGTATTAAACAGTTTCGCTTGCTCTCCTTAATTTCCTTAGTCGCTAAACAAGGCATTTGGTTCAGATCGATTGAATGTTATGTTGTAGTCAGTGTAAGTTTGTCAAGAACTGTGCTAAATTTTACTCCCAAGCACGAGTTTGCAGGGATAGCGCACAGTACGACAAGGCGTGAATTCAAGAATTGCTATTTTGTTTTCATATTTTTATTATTACGCAGTATTCCTGGCCCATCCCTGACTCTACTCAACCTTCAGGCAAGTTTCAATCAATCAGACCAGAGTCGTGCATCCCATAAAAAGCGCTTGCGACTGCACGTGCGCTCCGTGATAAAGTCAAAAGATGATATTAATCAGATAATCAAATTAATTTAGAACTTACGGTTACCGCTAGCCATAACAGTAGTGCCACACCCATCGCTTCCAATATATCTAGCAATTTTATCAACTTGTACATCAGCATTTTTCCTACAGAGATAAACAAAACAAATACCAAGGTTAATACAAAAGCAACTTAATTTAATTAACAGTCATCGTCATGCCAACGCTGCTCAATTATTCACCCTCCTCAGTTCAACATGGACCTTTTAAAAAAAGTAAAAAATGGATTGTGATGGATTTGTGTTATGCGAGTTTAAGAGCGGTTTTTTAGCTACCACTGCATAGTCCGGTCGACAGATTTTCACAAAACTAAATTAGGAGTAAAGAGGTTTGCCAGACGGAATTAAATAATTATATCATTCGATGTTTAAGATATATGAAGTACTCGACCTCCATTGGTCAGGGAAAACTTTAGAACTAATGTATAGCTACCGAAATATGAATAGAGTTAGTACGTTTCTGTAGCAGGTTTCCTTTGTACTAACACTGGATGACGTAGAGATGATCCTTACTGGACCTCTAAGAAGAAGAGTTCAGAACTGATAGAACTATCCAGTATAAATAAAGTTAGTTTAGTTTAGGTTTCCTCCTGTAGTAAAACTGGATCAATAAGAGATTATCCTTACTGGACCTCTAGGAAGAACAGTTCAGAACTGATAGAGCTATCCAGTAGAAATAAAGTTAGTTTAGTTTAGGTTTAAGAAATTATCTTTCTTGAACCTCCAGGAAGAACAGTTTAAATGAAGTTACAGTTTAGCTTATCAAGATCCTTGCTGGATCTCTAAAGAGCAGTGAATAAATACTCAGATTAGTTTAGCATATTTTCAAACTTAGCACGACGGATTCGCTTTTAGAGTGTCCGATAACAAGGTTAATTTGCATCAAGTTCACATAGGACTTGACGTTCAATATAATCGCTGGGTGTGGCTGTCATGTTTTATACTCCTTGGTAGCGGGGTGATGGTATCTCAAGACTGTCTTGCTGACAATACTATGATCATAGCATGCGCTAAGCAGGCTGGTCGCCTGAAAATGTTATTAGAGCAGCGTGCTAATGAGGTTTGCCGCCTGAGTGTCTTCACAACAGACATGATAAGTTCTGCGAGGATTTTGTTCACGGGCGACGCCCAGCCATTCACCGCATGCAACCAGCCCAAAGGTTCACAGATGATTCCTAGATACCAAATCTCGCGATTTCAGTTTAATCTACAGCTGTTGTTTGATTACAAGGCACGCCCTCGAGACTCGAGAGATTTGCGAGTATGGTGTCTTGATTAACAAATACGAGATTTAATAGTGTATGAATATGAATATAATAAATGTATATGTTTTGATTATTGAGGTCCCAAATATTTCCTTCACCGAAGCCTGCATGGTTTTCAATTAGACGTGTAATTGTCGTAAGTATTTTCAAGGTGTTCGATAGAATGAGTCATGATATTGCCACGTGTGTGCACCAAGCCACCAACAATGACCGTTTCGAACACAGAAAACAGGACTATTTAACATCGATGAAAATGATCATTTAAAACGAAATGAGAGCAGGCTTTATTATATATACGAATTGTTGGGAGCATCTAAGAGAGTATATTTAGAGAAAGAGTTTGCAAAGAAAGCTGCTTGTCGACTGATAAGGAGGGACTTCTATTCAGGATGTAAACACCGTGAGAAGCCCTTTGGTTGCGATGGTCGTGTTTTAAAATTTGTTTGATAAGCAAAGTAAGGAAGATTCGTTATAAGCGCGCTTGTTCTTATAACCCGTACTGGTGTGAACCTGTCTAAGATTAATCAATGACACAGTCGGCGGTCGAGTGATCTGACCTTCAAGAGGGGTTTTCTCTGCATACTTCGGTATTTCCCCTCTCTTGTTAAAATTGAACCTTAAGTGGTGAGTCATAAATAAACATTGCTCGCGCGTGACAGTTTATTGAATGTAAATAACAGTCTATGAAGCACTGCATAAACGGCTTATACGAATAACAAAAGTTTCGTAGTGTATAGAGTTATACTAGACAAGAGAAATACTAGAATAATATTCTGTTATATTTAAACTACCTGCTGCAAAAAGAACTTATATTGTCTTTTAGATAGTTGGTACATGAACCAGAACGATTACGTTTAAGTTTTAATTATTTTCAAAAACATTATAACTTCCTGGTTTAATCAAAGACGGTAGACAATATAAGTTTCGACGACAAAGCCGTCCACTGGATAGGGAAAGTTAAAAAATTCTTCGACTTTTAGCATGGCCAAGATTGAATTTACAATTTTAAAGTTAATTTTAAATAACCGTAATTATAAACTTCCCGAACAACCAGCCTCAGCAATCTAACCATATACAACAGTATAAACTGCCTTGGATAACCAGAAACGAGAGAAAATGACTGTAAATACAGTTCCATCTAATTCTAAAACTTAGTTTTTGGCTCGACTGGACCTTATAAATTGCCAGATAAAAATAAATTTAAAAATATTTTCTTTATTCGATATTAAAATAATAATAAATTATTGACGTCACTTTCGACTATCCACGTGATATGTTTAAAAATAGATGAGTGTTTCCGCAATGTGTCAATTTAGGTGTCACTTGAGCTCTATTTTTGGACCAAGTTTTTGCCTGTTGTGCTGCTTTTAATAATGCGTTTAGACAATATTGTCCGTGATCTTGTGTCGTGACGAGGCATATTTTTTGCATGCAATCGAAATGTAAGAATTCTCCATACAGTATTTATAGATGTGTTTATGATTTCATGAATTTTCATCTAAAAATAAAATGAAGTTAAACTCGGACAAGTATAAGGGTTAAGTTTCAGTTCCCTATAAACCTTCTTATTTAACCCGATGATAACCCTTAGTTATTGGCAAAGAAATTGAAGTTGTCTTATAGTGTTGATTTATTATGTCTAACCATCACTTACGAAGTATACCTGGAACGCTCAAATCGCAACAGTGATTTAGGCTATGTGCACATGAGCGTCGTTTTCAGCGTTTCAAAATCGTTTTTATCTATATCGCTTGACACTTCCACACGATCTAAGGGAAAATATGCTCAATATGTTAAAATAGATTCAACTTCTACTGTATATTCGGACGGTGTTTGAAACAACATGAAACCGTGCTTGACTCCAAGTGGATTCCGAACTAAAATTCACAATTATCGCCACTTTTGAGTTCAGCATATTGTTGGACGCGTATGGATAACAGCCATTAAACTCTGCACGATACTGAACAGCGTCGACTTTTCTAAGAATGGCATGTTTAATTACAAAGAAATCTAAAACTTTCACTATCGGTATTTCCACAAATAAGAGCAGGTGCAACTCCTTGCAGCTGCATTTCTTTGAAAATCTCATTGTTAGCGGCTCAACGATGCATTCATTGACCGAACTTTTAACAAAAACAGATTCAACCAGAATAGCGCAGATGTTCAAATTAAAAACCTTGAATCTATAATAAAATTATGTACAAAAACCATCCACGAACGCACACCTTAATAAACACAAATAATCTGATGTTTTGTGATACATCTAATTTTATTAATTTGTAAAATTATCGCATAAGGATCGCTTAGAATGCAGCTAAAAGCATTAAGCGTTTTCATAAGTTAAATACATGGATTATACCCCTAAGAACCTATCTAGATATGAAGTTGTTCTTTCTTAATCTATATGTTTAAATAATTATCTAGTTGCAACAGTTTGTCTACAAGGAGGATCACTGGCACGCGCCCATCGGGGGAAACGTGGCCGGGCCTCAGCGACGACGTAACACGACGACATCAAAACCCTCAGATCCTGAAGAACTACAGATTCGTGAGCAGCGCCTATGCACATAATATCCAATCGCCAAGAACACTGCTAACCCAAAAATAGATCCAATTATACTACCAAGACTGCTACTGCTGCTGCTGCGATAATTATGGCGCTGTCGACCACTACAGCAAGCCGAAGTTTTACAGCAGCTCAAAGGACATCGGTCATTCCCCAAGGAGGACAAGGAACAGTTGTAGTTCTTTGCTGGACAGCAATCAGCCGGGCAGTTGTACACGTTTTCGGTTCCATTGCACACGCCATCATAACAAGAGCCAAACTTGATTCTTCGTTCCTTCTTACACTCATACTCCTTACAGCTCCGAAAGAGCCAACAAGTGGTTGGAACTGAGGGATAACGACTTCGACACGTGTTTTCTAATCGAGTTTGGTTGGAACATCGAAAGAATATTGCGTCTCCAGAGAGAAAACGAAGGCAGATAATAAGACAGATGAAGGCTTGAACAACCATTTTCGTTTCACGATTTTAAACTTTTAAGATTCAAAAGGTTTGGCGTCGTGGTTTTGTGGTAGTTATATGCAAATCCGTGTGTTGGTATATATATGGACATACAGTATAGTATAGGGACATACTTTGACAATAAAGGATGGGGTTGGAGGATAGGAGAAGTTCCTACACCAAAAGCAAAAATCAACACCAAATTCAACATCAGATCACTTTAAGGTAGCTCTCATTCAAGAACATGTACCACCTCTGCAAGATCTAGCCATGCTTAACTCAGTCAACTGAGAGAGAATACAGGTGAGACTTAACTCTACTCACATGAGTTCTGTACAACATCAGACCACTTTAAGGTAGCTCTCATTCAAGAACATGAACCATCTCTGCATGATCAAACCATGCTTAACTCAGTCAACTGAGAGAGAAAACACGAAAGACTTAACTCTGCTCACATGAGTTCTGTACAACATCACTTGAAGATGCCTCATGTTCAAGAACCAAAGCAAATAACCGAGTTTTTGACTCTGTTTCTCGTTCAATTTTTATAAAAATTAAAAAATGAGTGTATTTTACATAGTTCTAGACATTCCTAGATTACAACATCAGATCACTTTAAGGTATAGCTCAAGGAAAACAAGGTTCATCATTAGCGATAGCGACGAAACCTGAAACTATACGGTCGGCTTGATGTACTTCATGCATAAGAAATTAAGCCTGCTTAACCTTGCTTAAGTTTGCCAGCTGAGTTTTTCTGGGAATCACATGTCCAATTTCAAAGAACTATACGACTTTCAGTACCGCCAGGTATTTCCAAGAAATGAGCCCAGCGTTTCTTTGAAAATCTCATTATCAGCTGCCCAACATAGGGCGACCAAATATTTCTCCAAAGCAACATCGACATTAAACTATAAAAACCAGTAAACAAGCAACTTTGTATTTCTAAAAACGTGTAATGAAAGATCCCTTTTAAAGGATGCTTTTCTAAATGCGAACTCTTCAAAATTGACACTATACCAATGATATGAAATATCGTGATACAAATCCAATTATAGCTGTAGCTATATACGCTATTGTAGAAGTATTGTACTGCATAGCTATAGTATCTTATTTGCAAAATCATTAGAACGTGATTAAAAGCACGTGGCGTTTTCAAGAGTTAGATATATGGATCAGTTATATTATACCAGAGAACAGATCTATGCATTTGTATCTTCTTCTGTAGTTGAAACAGTTTATTTATACAGGATCATTAGCACAAGTATTTGAGAAAGATGGTCTAGCCTCAACAGTCTCCACCAAACACGATGCAAAAACCCGAGGATGACGACGATTCGTTGCCTGATGGATGAACAGCATTTTCGTCATCGCAGCAACACTTTTTCAACAAACATACACATATAAAAAACGCGATTGCCCCAAAAACAGAGCCAACTGCTGTACCAGCACTGCTGCCGCTGTCATCATTTTCTTCTTCATCACAGCATCTCGAGTCATCACAGCAGCTCAAAGGACATCGGTCATTTCCCAAAGAAGACAATGAGCAGTTGTTGTTTTTTTCTGGGCAGCAATCGGACGGACAATTATGTACGTTTTCGTCTGCATCACATACTCCGTCGAAGCAATTGCTCACGGCGATTCCTTGGTCTCTTTTACATTCATGCTTGATACAGCTTTGAAACAACCAACATGTGGATGGAACTGAGGGATAACGAGCTCGACAAGTGTTTTCTGGACGAGTTTGATCAGCACACCCATGCAGGGGCCGTAGCGTCGTCAAAATAAAAGTGAAGGCAGATAATAACGGAGACAAAAACCTGGAAGAGGATTCTTTCTCGTTTTGAAGATTTGAAAAATCCTGTGACGTGGAAAGTGTTCACAAATTCTTGAAACTTCCTTCTCCGAGCGAAGTATTAAACAATTGATTTTGCAAAACAGTTGCTAGGTACGATATGATCTAACCATGCTTAATTAAATCAGTCAACAGAGAGAGAACACAGGAGAGAATTAACTCTGTGGGTTTATAACATATGAAACAAAATCTACAAATACATATGGCTTAAACAGTTACAATTCAATCAACAGATCAACTAAAAATATGCACTACAGAGCTATTTACCTATTTGCTTAGCCCTGGCATAAACATAGCTTAAAACGTGGCTAAAAGCATGTAGCGTTTTCATTGGCTAGATATGGCTAATTTCAACAAACCGATCTATAGATTGTACCTTTTTCTATGCCTATCTATAGTTGAAACAGTTTATGAACAGTTCATTACTGGCAGGAACGTTCATGAGAAACGCGGTTCAACCTCAGCGCTAGGTAACACTACGACAAGCAAAAAACAATGATGACGCGTCATTGGCAGATAGGGACAACTTTACTTATCCGCTCACCGTAATACTTTTTCAAAAGAATTACACATATTATGCACAGTAATATCAAACAAATAATACAGCCAACACCTATGCCTGCCTTAGCTCCAGCACTCATACTACGACTGTGTTGTTCATCACAGCAAGTGGAGACACCACAACAGCTTAAAGGACATTGACCATTTCCCAAAGACGACAAGGAGCAGGTATTTTTCTTTCTCGAGCAGCAATCGGCCGGACAGTTGTCCACGTTTTCGTAAACATCGCAGATTCCATCAAAACAATTGCCAATTATGACTCCTCGTTGTCTTTTACATTCGTGCTTGACACAGCTCTTGAAAAGCCAACAGGTTGATGGAACTGAAGGATAGGAACTCCAACAAGTGTTTTTTGCTCGAGTTCGGTCAAGGCAATGAGGGGACGTTGCATCTCCAGAGAGAAAACGAAGGCAGAATATAAAATAGAGATGGATGGAAAAATTCATCCTTATTTCTCGATTAAACAACTTTTAAAAGAAAACAAATGGTTGCTAGGGCTTTTTTCAGGTTAATCCCCAAGCTTGAAATACGAGATGTGATTGAAACTGACCTATAGATACGGTTCATAACTTATAGTTAAAAAAAGAACGCATGTCTGTTTTTTCAGGGCACCCGATTCGTGGAAATTGAATTAATGCCAATATAATATGTATAGGCGCATATATAATAAACTAACATTCATTTTAACTTTCACTTTAGAACGAAGTATACTGCTGGAGGTATTTGAACATCAGCTATCCAACTCTACAAGAGAATCGACTTTTCTAAGTATTTTCATATCCAATTTCGAAAAACTATGCAACTTTCACTATCAGTATTTCCACGAAATGAGCGCAGCATTTCCTCGAAAATCTCAGCGTTCATCTCATTATGCCTACACTCTTTGTAAACAAATTTGTGCACAAAAACAGTTCCTTATCGAAGAAGGTACACTTTATACTAAACACAAATGCGATATTTTAAGACAAATTTAAATGTGGCTAGCTATCGCAGGAGTAATTAAAGTGTTTTGGTTACAGCAAGTGTATTTTTACTACATAGACATGCACACATGATTAAGATGTCGCTATATTATATAACATGTCATTATATTATATAACACTTGTCAGTGGCAGGAGCATTGCACCGGCATCGCAAAAGCGTAGGTTCGATCCCTGCCGGAGGACCTATAGACTCATTTTTCCATCAACTGTTCCTGGCTTGAATTTGAAGTGTGCATAATACCACTTGAAATTAAACCCTTTAAACCTCTAGAATATTTCTGCATCGAGTAAGTGCCAAAAATCATATGAAACAAGATAAATATACTTGTATATAATATATATATATATATATATATATATATATATATATATATATATAATATATAATATATATATATACTTTATGCAATTACAAATATGCACTAGATATCTCTTTTTTGAGAAATTATATCATAATTAACGCCTATAATATAGCCTATGTAGAACGTGGCTGAAAAGCATTAAACGTTTTGAGGAGTTAGATATGGTTTATCTAGTTGCAACAGTTTATGTACAGGATCACAAGCATTCGTGCATCGGAAACATGGCCCAGTCTCAGCGGCGAACGCGACCAAATACGACGATGAAAAGACACACGCGTTTCATTTTACGATGAATGAGTGACTCTATTATTACGAATATTATCATACTTCACAGCGGCAATGGCCCAACACACTATACACAAAAGAGAGACAAGCAGGAACGCAATTACCCCCAAAACATCGATGACTGTTTCGACTATATTGTCATCGCTATCATCTGTACTGCTGCCACCATCCTTGCCCTGTTCGAGACAACAAGTTGAATTTTTACAGCAACTCAAAGGACATCGGTCATTTCCCAAAGAAGACAAGGAGCAGTTGTTGTTTTTCTTTGCTGGACAGCAATCGGCTGGACAGTTATGTACGTTTTCGTCTGCATCACACACTCGGTTAAAGCAAGAACCCACTAGGATTCCTTGTCCTCTCTTGCATTCATACTTGACACAGCTCTGAAACAACCAACAAGTAGATAAGATGGAAGGATAACGTCCTCGACAAGTGCTTTCATGTTGAATTAGATGTGCAGACCTAGGGAACGCTGCGTTTCCAGGTAAAAAAAGTAGGCAGATAATAAAATAGATGTAGCTTTGGAAAACCATCCTCTCAGTTTCTCGATTTTAAAATTGAAATAATTTAGAATTAGATTCAGAAAGTTTGGCGTCATTCTAAGGTGGTAGTTATGGCAATCCGTATGAATAATAAATATGGACATGCAGGATGGTATGTATATACATATAAATATATATGATATGAAATATACCGGTAGATCTAAAATTGTGTAATGTGAAATTATGCAGATTTTTCTCGGAATAACTTTATATTTACTGACTATCACCAGGGTCCTGCATGCGATTGTAAATTATGCAATAACATAACTCTATAACTTGGAAAAATATAACATCAAAGCAATACTATACAAGATGCAATGCAGGGAACACAGTGTCTCCAGAAAGAAAACAAAGGAAGATTATATAAAACAGATTAAAGAATTGTAAAACCATTTTCTATTTTCCACTTGTGAAGCATTTTCTAAACCATATTATTGTGCGGTAGTTATGCAAATATGTTCTTTGACAAAGCTGAGATTTAACTACGTTCACTCATGATAACTAAGCAATTTAACGAAGATATTCAATCACACCACACCACGTTAAGGTAGCTCTCATTCAAGACCTAATTAACTCTATAGTCACATGAGTTCAGTAAAACATCAGATCACTTTAAGGTAGCTCTCATTCAAGAACATGTACCACCTCTGTATGATCTAACCATGCTTAACTAAGGCAACTGAGAGAAAACGCAGGAGAGACTTAACTCTACTCACATGAGTTCTGTACAACATCAGATCACTTTAAGGCACCTCTCATTCAAGAATATGTACAACCTCTGCATGATCTAACCATGCTTAACTAAGTCAACTGAGAGAAAACACAGGAGAGACTTAACTCTACTCACATGAGTTCTGTACAACATCAGATCACTTTAAGGCACCTCTCATTCAAGAATATGTACAACCTCTGCATGATCTAACCATGCTTAACTCAGTCAACTGAGAGAGAACACGGGAGATACTTAACTCTACTCACATGCGTTCTGCACAACATCAGATCACTTTAAGGCACCTCTCATTCAAGAACATGTATAACCTCTGCATGATCTAACCATGCTTAACTCAGTCAACTGAGAGAGAACACGAGACTTAACTCTACTCACATGAGTTCTGTACAACATCACTTGAAGATGCCTCATGTTCAAGAACCGAAGCAAAAAACCGAGCTTTTGACACTGTTTCTCGTTCAATTTTTATAAAAATTAACAAATGCATGATTGTATTTTACATAGTTCTAGACATTCCTAGATAATAACTCCTACGTCTGTCGCAAACGTTCAAAAACTAAGAAAAACTAGCTTCAAATTTGGCTTTAAAGATGGCGGCCAAGTTAGCGTTCCAGGTTTTATTACAGTTCACTTATTACAACTTTCATGGGCAAAATGGCGGCGTGATTCGTGCGTTTCGCGAGCATTTGTTGAGTGTTGGTTTAATAAAATATGTTTACTTAAAAGACAATGCTCTTTTGGAAATCGGTAATAATTTCTTGGACAATTAGTTTACGACGGCGCGGCGGGAAAATAAAGAACCCGTCGAATCTTATTAAATGTTTCATCAAAATACACACAAGAACCGCTTTCGCATCGCGTAGGTTCTTCTAAAGACCCGAAAACAACAAGGCGAGCGCTGAATGAAGATCTTCTAGCAATAAAACCAATTTAAAATGAAATTTAAATTATACTCCAGGCGGCCATTAGCGAAGTCATTGATAATGCTTTGCAAACAAAACCGACCGGGTGTCTGCCCTGGTGTCGGCAAACTTAACGAACAATACTGCAATAAAAATCTAATAAAACTCTCACGCGGTAGTCAAATTAAAATCTTACTACATATATAGCGGCATTTGTTTTATCCCTAAAGTTAAGAAGAACCTTTATTGCTTTGCCGAACGCTTAAAGTCATTTTCTCAGTGCAGACTTCTCGTCTTGAACGAACAATTTATCATTAAGACAAAATTGTAAAAATATAGATTGAAAGATTGAATTCTCTTGGGGAAACGGGGAAGCCATTTAACACAGGTAGTTGTAGATTTCATAAAGACAAAGACAGCATAGTTGCTCTTCTTGTAAGAACAGTTTTATGCTATATTCAAGGCTATTTGCTGGGTAAATATCTCACAATTAACCACAATCGCTTGTGTTTGTATAAATCAGTCGTGATGACCGTTTTTATCCACGTGGAAAGCAAATAACTAAATATGTGGCTTTTCCTAAGAATGTAAACATTTCCCGTTCGCTGTTCATTGCCTGTTTAAGCAAAGACGTGCGGTTAATTAATTTCCATCAACAAAACCAATATAGAATCCCAAGAGTAAACACGAGAAGAGGATATAAAAACTAACAAGAAGCCATGAAAGCTTTGTCAACGTTAGTTTCATGAAATTAGATTTGTTGGTTTAAGTTAAAAGGTCGATTTAACGGTGGAGACGGGCTCGTTTTTGCAGCGGCAAGTGCTAAAGCTTTAAATCAATAAGACTTCCTTGCAACTTTAATTACTTTTGCTTTCGGGGGTATTGTTTACCGCGACCACTTGAAGTGAGCGAATAAAGTCGTTTTATATGAGCAGGATTTATGAGAGGCAGGATCAAGGAAGGATGCAGTTCAAGTAGAGGGCTATGCTAATCTTACACCGTATAACTCATGTCCGAAACGAGCATGTTTCCCGCATATTTACAGCTCTTTGCAAAGGGAAAACCTTTAATAAAGTTTTCAAAAGAAGTTCACATGCATTGCAATGAAAAATTACAGTTTAAACGCGATGTTTCAGTGCTTTATCGAAAGCTCAAAGCCTGATAAAGTTTCAAATATCGGATATGAACGCGATATTTCGACTGTGGAAATTTTCAACCATAAAGCATTGCGCGCTCTTGTTTACATTTACAATCTCCGCCATTTTTACCGCGGTTGAAATAATCATTTCATTGAAGGTATACAGCAACCAAAATCATATATTGCATGTTAAATATGTCTTGCTTATATACGCCGGGTTTTCTTTATACTTTATTTTAAAAAATGCTGGTCATGCATATAGTTTTTGCGCCTCAATTTGAATTGAAAGATCTACAATGAAAGGTTTAAAAAATTTGAAAAATAGACACGAAACGATAGCCTTGTAGTCGTTAGCCTCTTTCAACGGTTCAAGATTGGGTTTATAATATATTTCACTCCGGTTTTTCATCGGCTTCAGTCAGTCTCAAGACACAATTAAGCAATGAATTAATTAAAATATTGCGATCTCTTATAAGAAGCATAGGTACAATCGGAGAAGGCTACCCGCTCAATGCTACATATACGACTGGCACCATATGGGATTAAAAAACTAATAAAACGTGGGTTTTGCTAATAATGCTATGACTAAGCCAATTTCTAGCCTGTATTTACCGCTCGAGATAATTCTTTGTTTACAAAAGCCGAACCAGACGCCGCGAGGGCTGTAATTGGCCCGCCAATTGCTTCTTTAAACGGACAGCCGCGCGAAATTTCGTTCTCAAAGCAACTTGGAATCTTGTGGGTGTGTTAAGATGTATAATATCCATGTAACAAGGTCAAAAATAAAACGAATTACAGCTTTGAACATCTGTTTGACGTATCTATATATTACATTATCTTTGCTGTTTTTTCAGTATTGTTGTTGTTGTAATAATGTCAATGAATTCGAAACAAATTGTTGCCATTTCATATTATCGATAAGCTTTGCATGACTGTGAATTGTTTGACCCTCAATATTACCGCTGCATGTTAATCCTTTATTATCAGAAAGCAAATAAGACTATTTGTGCGACGATATAATTTTGCTTTCGGAAGTGTTGCTTGCCGTGACCACTTGAAGTGAGCGAAGTAAAGTCATTTATAAAAGCAAAATTATATCGTTGCACAAATAATGTTATATTTCATACTAACTCTTCTGACGAAGTCCCTCAGGTCGAAACGTCGAGAAGTGTTTTTGTCTATTTTAGGCAGTTGTTGTACCACATTTGATGCTAAGATATAAATCACAATTATACTCGCTAAAGCCTATACTCTGAAACTCTTGCATTAGCGGTATATAAATCTTAAGAGTTAAGTTTTTGTTATAAGTTTTGAGGAAATTGGTAACCATGCATTATCAGCTCAGAGCCTCAGTGTTGATCGACTTTCTTATTCAATAATTTTATAGATATTTCCAGCGAATCCTTTAAAACGTAGTGAGGTTTTCCTTTTGAAATTCCCAGCTCGGGAAAACTATAAGAAACTTTAACATAACTATATTGTCAATATTGACCTTAAATTTTGTCATTTGCTTCTTAACACAACAGTTTACAAAATGTTTATAAAAGATTCTTTTTTGTAAATGCTTTCAGGAATTTGTACATCGAACTGTTAGCAGTTTTGAGGGCAGTTGCCTGACCGAGAAAACATCTTTCGTTTGAGAAATAAGCTGGATTTTATAAGTTATATGCAAAGTCGCGATACATACAAAGTTGTTAAAAGACAAGGAACCAAATTCAAGACGATGATGTTTCAATATATGTAAAACGTTTTTTGAATTTCCTTTTTGAATATCGTTTAAACAACTCGTAGCTATATCATCATAAGTTTACGAAAGCGTTTGGATATTTCAAGAATTATTCATAAAAGAGAACTTATGCTTGTACATTTTAAGCTATGAAATATTAGTTGAATTTTGATTGATATTCTTGTCATGAATATCAGTTAGAAAGAAACCTCTCTGAAAAGACCATAAATTATTATTGTATCAGTTTTCAGTATGTTTATTTTGAAAACAAATTAGTTAAATAACCAAAGAAAAAAAGGCTTGGACGCTGCGATACAACTTATTCAAGCAGGTCAAATTTCGAATTTCCGCTACACAAATAGCCATAGGTTTTAACTTTCCGGGCCCATGCATGAGCTGAATATCTAAATACAGAGACTATAGTCAAACTACACAATGCATGGGTAAGTTCTTCCCATATTAAACTATAATAAAGAAATCTGAGTGAAATTGCAGGCAGAGATGAAAGGTACACGAACGCATTGACAACGCATAAGACCTCACCCCGTTTTGTAAAGCGTTCTAAAATAACTTTAACCCTCCCCCATCAGTAAATAACAGAGCTCCTCGTATCAAATAACGGGCCCCCTTTCAAAAAGCGGTCTTTGAATGTGACCCCTGTATATCATATTGTGCTTGTCACATAAACGGCATTGTGTCTTAAAAGCCAAGCACCGACCATTGAATAGGGTAACCCTTAATTAAGTAATAAAGAGAGCAATCACAATTTGTTGCAATTTTCTGCTCGATTGCCCCGCGTTGAAATCGCTAAGTTCGGTCCGCATGCAAGGACACGAAAAGACACGCAAACGCCGGACTAATTTTAACCATAAATTGTGATGTTCAAACTGTGAAGGTAACTTTTAAACTCCATAGCTGCAGTAAATCTACCGAATTTAACCGTGAAGATGCCCTATACTTCTTATGAAAAGCTGATCAAATCATATATGCGATGACAAACTGTTCAGTGCATACAGATCAGTTATAGGAAAGTTATAAAACGCTGAAGTTACCAACGGACTTTAAAACCAAGGGATATATATCTCTCACGCACCCTATCTATGCATATAGGGCCTTAGGGGGGGTATAAACCGCTCTTTTAATAAAAAATAGTCATATTAACCCAAACTTCGTTTAATTTAAGCGTGAGAAATGCAATTCGGGGGGCAACTTAGACATGTTACCCTATCAATATGCACGCATGCAACAGCGTGTTTAAAATACGATGAAGGAGGTGTGTATTTAAAGCCCAACTGTCGTGTTTTTCCTGCGTTTCAAAGCTGGGCGCTATACAACCTGTGGAGTTGGCGGCACTTTTTAAATCATATTCACTTTTGAGTTTTGATTAATACGAGCGAGACCTCCGAAAATGTGTCAAAACATTTAATAAAAAGGCAACGTGTAGGAGCCAGGTTAATTAGAAATATAGTGCGGATCCTATGTCCAATATCTGTTTGAAACATGTCAATGCATGCCTTCGCTCTTTGGGAGGAAAATTGTGCTTTGGTTGAAATGATTTTCTCACAGGAAAACGAACAACATATATATTTAATTTAAACACACACCAACACATATAGCGATAGTTATATAAATATAATTAAACCGGTCAGGATTGAGCTGTCGGGAGGAGTTCAACTTGAACAAGAATTTATTGAGAGATGGCACAATTGAACAACATTTTTATGTTTATATCTACTCTAGGTTATAAGAAGTATTTAAGTCAACCGTACTGATCAGGGGCCGGTTGTATCAAGCCCGTTTAGCTTAAACGGTGGTTAAGTTCAAAATAGAAAGCATGCAAGTATGTTTTGAAAAATGTCCTAACCCTAACACAAAGATACTGTTTATATAGAACTACATATTCAGTGCACAATATTCAAGTTGACTCATTCAAGAGGGATGTAAGAGTGTTATTTAATTTTGACTTTAATTTTGGCTGGGTGATGACGTCCTTGTATATAGCTATATAATCAGTATAATATAGCAAGATATTTGCAAGAGTTGAGACTGGTGTATATATATGTAAAATTCGAGTCTAAATATCGAGTGACATTTTATAATATACTCAGGATATGATATTTGCTTTGGACGGACTTTAAAAAAACAATCATATATAATATATGCGTAGTTTTCAGTGATATTGACAGCAGCAAACATTGAGTAGATCAGACCGACAAAGAGCGCCGTTATCAAAACTGAACCAAGAAATCCTTCCCATACAGGAACGTCTCCTTTCAGGTAGATCCAATTTTCACTTGGAATATATACCTGCATGAGCATAAATGGTTCTCAAATTGAAACAACAGACCATCCACAGGGCATAATAATAATAATAGTAGCTTAATCATATGCTATATGACTATACATACTTTGTTACTGCGCGTCAACTTATGTTAAGTATAAACTATAATGCTTGTCTCAATATATTTGGCAATCTTAAAAGTTATATCATGTCTCGAAAACAAAACATATATATTACTCTTTAAATACGATTAAACATTGTTATAATTATAATTTGCCCAAGTTAATCTTGTGATGAAGATCACACGCTAGCTATAAAGATCAAACAAATCCAGTTGTTATAAATAACGAGTATAGATTTTTCAAATCATTCGGTAATGAACTTAAGCCTATAATATAAGCAGGTATGTACTTTGATGTCTTGAATCGAATTACAATGCATGATCATGAAATTCACAAATTCGGTTCCCATAAAGTTAGGTAAACACATATCTATGTTTGTTTACTTTGGCGATAGAAACACTTTGAAAAACCCATAACTGAGTTGACCCCTTGTGCACGAAAATATGGCTAAGTCAACACGAAACTGAGCAGGGATAAAGCTGGAACAATTTTAGGCATTGATAAGAACCTGTAGCTTGTCAACAACTATACGATTTAGCTGATAAGAGAAATTGAGAAATGTAATAAATCGGTTGATGAAAAAACCGGGGTCGATTGTAATCTTTATACAGGGCTCACGCGTAGCTCATTAAAACGAGAATATATATGCTTTTTTTGACGAATGAATATTTATAGTTTGAGCATGTGATAAAATTGAATGCTATATAGATTATCCTTCAAGGAGCGCTTGCTAGTTGATTTATATGCTTTCCAAGAAGGACACGCAGTTGTGATCATATCCGATTGATCCAGTGTTACTACAAGATTAAACTTAAACAAAAGTAATTTTATTTATACTGGATATCTCTATCAGTTCTAAACCCTTCTTCCTGGAGGTCCAGTAAGGATCATCTCTTATTGATCCAGTGTCACTACAGGAGGTATTTTAAACTAAGCTATTTTTATTTATATTGGATAGCTCTATCAGTTCTAAACTGTTCTTCTCAGAGATCCAGTAAGGATCTTCTCTTATTGATCCAGTGTTACTACAGGAGGAAACCTAAACTAAACTAATTTCATTTATGCTGGAGAGCTCTGTCAGTTCTAAACTGTTCTTCCTAGAGGTCCAGTAAGGATCATCTCTTATTGATCTAGTGTTACTACAGGAGGAAACCTAAACTAAACTACTTTATTTATACTGGATAGCTCTATCAGTTCTAAACTGTTCTTCCTAGAGGTCCAGTAAGGAAAATTAAGATATCTACACTCATGATCCAAAGTCCATTGGTTCCAGAGAAATACCATTTTATAGCTACTCTGGTAAAGTAATTAATCAGTCTGAACATCCTAATCCGGAACTGCGGTATGAGAAGTCTAATATATCTTGAAAGAGCATTTTTTTGGGATTTATTCAGGCGCGACCTACGTGTCTGGGTACGATTAGATTTAAAATCATGATGCAGTGAAATGTTTTTGTTGTCTGAAAATTAGTTGTCAGTTACATGTTCATGAACGGGAAGTGAGGTATGGCAAGGTTAGGTGAGAGATGAGGGGTGGGGTGAGACTAGTTAAGATGAGGCGAGGTAAGGTGAGGAGAGGTGGAGTGAAGTGAGATTATAGTTAAGATCAGGTGAGGTGAGTGGGGTGAGGTAAAGTGAAATAAGGTGGGGTGAGGAGAGGTGGAGTGAAGTGAGATTATAGTTAAGATCAGGTGAGGTGAGTGGGGTGAGGTAAGGTGAAACAAAGTAAGGTGAGGAGAGGTGGGGTGAAGTGAGATTATAGTTAAGATCAGGTGAGGTGAGTGGGGTGAGGTAAAGTGAAATAAGGTGAGGTGAGATAAGGTGAAACAAAGTAAGGTGAGGAGAGGTGGGGTGAAGTGAGGACTGAGGTGGGATGAGGTAGGTAAGGTGGTAAGGAAGGGAAGTTGAGGTATAAGTTAAGCGAACGGAAGAGAAAGTGGAGTATAAGGGGAGGGGATGAAGAAAGATAAGGGAGGGGAAGGAAAAAGTGAGGTAAAGGTTAAGTATAAGGGGTGGATAGTCAAAGTTAGATAAAGAAAGTCTTTATAGGCAAGGCAAGGCAAGGGAGTCAATTAGAGTTCAATTAAGTAGAATACCATATCAAGTGAAGTAATCGAAAACAAAACTATTATGGGGTGAATAATATTAACACGGAGATGAATGAATAATTTAGATTCATTGAACTTCAAAAGGTTTGTCGGACGTGAGGTAAAGAACCCGACGATCTTTTAACAAAATTACGCTCAATTTGTCAAGTAAATTTTAATTATCCCACTTTGCGGGTACCCTAATAAATATGTCATCTTTCATAAACGACAGTTTAAATTAGTTTTTCAAACAAAATAATTCATTATAAGGTTTTGGTTTAGTTCTTATAAGAACACTTGATCTGCTAACTTAAAAAATATATTGTATTGTGAAAATACCTAAAAGGAGTTATTATAGCTTTATGGTTTCATTCATTTCCTAACATTCAAAATGAAAATTTCTACCACGGACTATGGACCATATTTCGAACAAGATATATTCTACAATTACACAGTAATATTTCAACAGCTACATAGCCTATATTGTTGAAACAGTCTTTGACATTTGGAGCAATAAAAAAAAATTTGAACGCGGTTCGTATAACAAAAATACAACGTCCGGGAAAAGGAATTAATCACAGTTAAACTCAGGATGAATATGAAATATTAGAAGATGTATAATGGCAGATTAAATAAGGCTTGGATGAAAATTTTTTAAGATTTAGTTCAGCACCATTGGTGAGCCATATATATAGAGAAAGCAATTGTTACGAATTATATTACAATGCTGACATTAAATGTGTCCTGACTGTCAGTAAGAGCACTATATTTCAGTGTTTCTGAATTTGCATGCAAGAACCTCAGACGGAAAAATAATCAAAACAGGAGACACAAAGGAATACCAAAACCACTTGTATAAATTCATTTGCATTAAAAGCCCTTCGTGAACGTCATCAGAAAGCTTATGAACATGACGTTCTTGCCAAAACAAGCCCTTTCGTTTCAAAACCAATCTTGCACACGTCAACACTTTAAATATGAAATTTCCTGTTGCAATATGCTGATTGCTTTCCTGTTTAAAAACTGCGGTGGCTTGCAGTTGAAGTTCTGCCAAATTGCCAATCCCTTGAAGGCAAACGCTGATTCCTTCGCTACCGGCTACAGTGTTACTGAAAAATATTATATTCCAGAAAAACAATGGTTTCTGTAGTAATTAAAGAACTCCTATCTTATATAGACTGAATTTTCTTATCATGGAATTTAATTACATTTTAAAGCCATATAGAAATGTTCCGCGTGTATTTTAATTACGTAAAATTGATAAAAACTCTCGTTTCAATAAAAGTAATACTGAAATTTCACCAATTTAATATCTTGGCATTGAGTTTCGGTATTAAATTTAATCTTACACTGTTGTCGTTTCGTTGTTGACCAGTATCTATCCATCTACAGTTCATGAGATGCCATACTTTTTATATTAAGCTAAGTTATTTCAACATAGCTATAAGATCACACTACCAGATCACTTTTCATGCAACCTCTCAAATAACTCAATGAATCTGATAATCTATCCCGCTTCATAAGGTGATAAAGGTTAAAATGAAGAAAATTGAATAACTAAATAACAAATACATTGGAGTATATTTCATCTCGGAGTAGATTTCAGAACAAGATAATTTTTCAAACGACTTTTAAATTGTACAAATTATACGAATCAAGACTGATTCTCTTCATCCGAATTTTACTGCCCAATTTCATTAATGAATATATACAAGAAAACTTTTTGTATATTTCTCTTTACTGTATAGCTGACTCAGCAAGCAGTTGTTCTAAAATAATTTTACCTACAGGCTATACTGTACATGCATGTATACATAAGATTAGAGCATCATAAAGCTATCATATTCAAGGAGTC
This sequence comes from Dendronephthya gigantea, assembly GCF_004324835.1. Taxonomy (NCBI): domain Eukaryota; kingdom Metazoa; phylum Cnidaria; class Anthozoa; order Malacalcyonacea; family Nephtheidae; genus Dendronephthya; species Dendronephthya gigantea. The sequence continues at coordinate 1,374,380 of NW_021163066.1, read as the reverse complement.
TGTAAACGATCTGTCTAAATTTCATCACTGTTTTGACAGTATATATCTACGACTACGTGCTTACACAGTTCCGCTTATAGCTATCTTTTACTGGCCGAACAAGTTTTCACGAAAGAAGCATGAAAATGTTTCAGCACAACTAAGAATAACCTCTCAATGCAGTACAATACAATCTCAATGCAATAGCAACCAGTGGTTGCGACAATATTTGACTTTAGTTTTAGATAAGTGTGTGTATTTAGTGCATATATGATATCACTATATCTCGTACAGGTTCGCCATTGTTGGTGGTCTCTCTACGGCAAGCGGGCGGAAAATGAAATATATGCGCTTGCAAACTTGTTGAAATACAACGACAACAACGTTCAACTTAGTTAAAAGGTCGAAATTCTCGAGTTTGTGATCATATATTTGTATATATTCACAGCGCAGTGGTGAACTGTAAATTCACATCTGTGTTCAATAAAATATCATTTAAAACGCAGCCGGATGAATGGGGCTAATGCATTTTCCGGTAAACGCATTACAGAGCGAAGACACATGCAGACGCAGTATTTATCCGCGGCATTTTAACATCATATGTTTCATTTGATTTATATGACAAGCTAGATATTGAATGTTAACGTGCAGGAAACTGGTGTACTTAAAACAAGCCACCTCAATAGCCAAGTGTCATTATACTCAAGATTCCGGTGTATGAAGACTCGGGAACAAACCCACAGCCATTACTTTCGATCAATTTTCTAAAGATATTATAATTTCAAGCATTCGTGTCGATTGCCAATCTTCGATGACGCTAATGTAGAAAACAGGACCGAATCGTACATCTATTAAACCAACTACTATTAAATATAGGAACTTCAAGGTTTTAAACCTGATTGTTTTGAAACTTTCAATATGATTGGTTTTGCTTTAAACGTAGAAATCGATCAAGCTTCTATTCCAAAAGCATTGTTGATTGTTAGGATTGATAACGCTTATATAGCTAGTAGTGATAAAGTCAATTTAGTTCTATCAGTTCTGAACTATTAAACCGTCTCCCCGCAATTACCCGTGTATGTATGGGCGAATAGTTTGACGAAATAGGGCAAAGCTTTGTCCTCATGTAAGGTAATCGTAACATAGTGCTCATTTTACATACTTGCGGTAAAAAAAAACGAAGATGGGATTTTGGAAACGGCAAATTTCAAGCCCCAACGCAAATCAGACGCGATGGTTTGAAACGGTATGCGGTTTGACTGTGGTAGGTCTGTTGCTGCAAACAGCTTCATCAAATTAGTAAACTGCTTTAATCACCTTGAAAATTGCGGTCAATAACTTTTAACCCAAAGCGGACCGCGCGCGCCTACGATTCTGCGAAACATTTCCTCGCCCCGAAAGAGCGCAGAGTTCAATGCCCTTTTCGACAAAGGCTGGCAATAAAAAAACACGACTATATCCAATATACTTTAATAAGCAGTGTCTATATCGGAGGCCTCTTTTCATCTTTACGCTCTTTCATTCAAAAGCCGTTCCGTTAATTGGGCCGAAAATTTGCGCTATCAAAATATCGAGCTATCTTCAGAATTCGCAATTGGCGCTCGTGTTAATCCCCGAACAAATGTCCAGTCGTCTTTTAAAACGAAAAACACATTCCCTGTTGTCGACGGGTGTGGGAATTTACTTAGTAAATTGAAATATAAACATCTCTCACGGGTTCACAAGGCCAGTTAGACAAATGCTAATGCAAATTACGTTTACATTTCCTTGCAAACCAAACACTCAAAGTTAACAACTAACAAACGAGAATTCTTGAACAAATAGGCATCGAGTTTCGTGTGTTTTTGTGACTTGTAGATCGCCAGCTTTGTCAAGATTTTTAAGTTTGTACATCGATCGCTATAGAAATATCTACCAAGGTCGCTACCTGTAACGCGATTAAGTTTTCCAAAGCAAGGCTAATGAAGGAATACCATATCAGATGTTTGCCGAATTTTTGAGTAAAATATTTGGTGTTTTGTATTACGTTTTGGATAGGGGTCAAAACAAGGAACTAAAGAAAATTGCGTTGTGCTAAACTCTTGAATGCAAACGTCACTCTTGTCGGAAAACATAATTCCAACTTCGATATTGAAACTTGTTCTTAAAGCCGTTGGCACTTGTTATAAGATTATATTACAGCCGTGAAATCACACAAACATACAATTTAGCGTAAGAGCTTTGTTTGATGAAAACTCTATTTAATTTCAAACGAATATGAAATACTCCCTTGCAATTTAAAGTGAAACTTCTAAGTGTCCCACATTAGTTAAACTATATCACAATATCAAAACGCGTATATGGCTTTGTTGCCGAGTTCCCTAAAGTGCATCAACACCTTATTCATTTCCAGCACAACTAAAGTCAAGTGCCTCAAGTGTCATTGTTCGTCTTTAATTTAAAACAACTTTGTACAGTCGGTCTCACAGCAAACGTACAAAACAAGGAAATAAAACGCTGGCTTGCTTAGACAGGATACGCAGTTTTGCATGCACAATTGTTCTTTTCTGTGCATAGAGACCCGTGTTCGAGAGGGTTGCTTCAGTTCAGCTAAATCATAGATATTTCTATATAAGAAATTTCGGTTAAACAAGATATAGCAGACTAAATAGCAACTCAATTCTTTCCGTTTTGGACCTACACAAAGTCTGGTCGCCCGTGGAGGCTTATACATGCATCAGTAAAGACTGAGAGCTGATTTTCATGTATTCCTATATACATATGCACTTCACGGAGTCTAACAGCCAACGCGTTTAATTTCATAAAGTCTCTTTCATACAGTACTCAGATAGCATCGCTAAAAGCGCGACTCAACAAAGTCCAATCGATTTAACATATGCTCGGAACTCGTTTCAACTGCTTCAAACTTACGAGCGACAACCGCCCTGTGTCTTTGTATCGCCAAAATATCACTCGACCTTCAAAAAACGTTTCATAGCGTATCTTGTACACACACAGTTCCATAAAGTGCTGATGTTAGGAAACTCGAGGAATTTTCTACATCAACTATCGAAGGTGCAATATCGCGTTTTGTTTCAACAATCCTGTTCAAATTCAAACAACCAGAATATTCACCGTCTTTCACCAATTGTAACATGAATTTAAAACCCCGAACGTTTTTGCGCAAATTCTCGACCACAACAAAACTATACCCAGTCTATTTAACCAATTCTTCATGAGTATGTCTAGTAAGAAGTCATATTACCGAGACAATCACATGAACGGAAAGAGTTCTTTGCGCGGTACATTCATCGTCTTGCAATATGCCTCCTTACGCGTTGGAAAACCGACGGTTAGTGGAAGAGCATACCATTTCGGCAAAGGTTGCTCGGCAGTGGGGCAAACGATGGCCGAACTTGTTGATAGTACATGGAGTCGCGCATGAAATCCGTGCAATTGTTCTGCGGCCCGGGGATGTTCACGTTCTGCGGCAAGTATGTTGTGTTCGTTGGCATCTTCCAAAGATCGGTTTGATGATAGGATGATACGGGGTTCACCGGTAGCGAGTTTGAATAAGCCACGCAAGGTGCGGACAAGTTGTGATTAACGTTGGAGAGAGGAAGGGAGGTGAAGCTATCCGGAGCATTCATGTTTACCAATTGCTTTTCGGTCGAGCCGATCAAGCTCTCGATTGCAAAAGGGTGCCTAGGATTTGCTTCGTTCTTCGATTCGGACTGTTCAACGTGCTTCAAGTTCGTCTGTAGTTGTGCGGATTTCTGAATGTGTTGCGTCGAGTGTTTTCCCAAATCACCGGCGTAGCTTCTTCGAAGGCTCTTGAAGCGCTTTCGCCTTCTCAAAAAACTACCATTCTCGAACATCGCTCCGCAGTCTGGATGTAGGGACCAGTAGCTACCCTTGCCTGGTTGGTCGGGCCGCCGCGGTATCTTAATAAAACAATCGTTAAAGGAGAGATTGTGTCTCAGGGAATTTTGCCACCGTTGCTGGTTTTCGCGATAGAAGGGAAAATGGTCGATGATGAATTGGTAGATTTCGGAAAGAGAGAGCATCTTTCTCGGCGAGCTTTGAATGGCCATTGCAGTCAAAGAGATGTAAGAATAGGGCGGCTTCGCATTGCCATAACTGTTCCTCAAAGGACGTGGCATATTTTTGGAAGCGTTACCTAAACATAAACACATAATTTGTATACTACAATACTGAATGTACACAACAAATATACAGCGATTTGTATATACAGTAATACTAAATAAAAAGCCCGATCAATCATAGACCAAAGGTCGCTTCTCATGGGACAGCGCTACAAGCTTCAATGCAATTGACAATGGCTGTGTAAAACAAATGCTCATACTTTTTCTAGCCCTGTATGCGAGAAACTCAAGATAGTGACTTTGACAGGACTACTAGCGCTGTTATAAAATTTCCAGGCCAAAGGACCGCGTTTATATTTTGAAGGAAAAATATATGCTTGAATATGCGAACTGCTATATATATTCATGGGAGATCAATACAAAGTTCCCTAATATATTCTATATTACAGTTTGAGCAAGCTCTTAGCTCTATATAGGTTAGAGGTAAACAATAACTATTTCCTTGTTTTGATCAAAAGACACAGTCCAATTGATTCAAATGCTAAAGTTCTTCAGTGTGACGCGCTGAATAATCCCACTCAAAAATGCTTGTGAAGTGTATCTACTGAAGGTTATTTACTATAAGTTCTGTCAGGAGTTCTACTAGATGTTCGCATATGTACGTTTCTATACTGATAGCAATTTATACGTACCACAATAAGTTCCCCTCGAATGATCTAAAACCTTTCTCTTCTGATAATCTCCCGGGAATGCCAATACCAAAAGCGTTGTATATCTGACGATATTGCTCGGTAGTGCTGTATCAGCGATCGCGTATGACTGTCACAGGATCGCTCAGAGCTGGTAGCACTGCTAGAATATTAAACGTACCACAAACGACTGCTCTCTTGTTGCAAATAAGCGATGTACGCTCTAAGAACAACGACACCGTGGTGTCGGCAAACGCGGTAATCAAAAGCCGAACACAAGACGGTAAGCTACGCTTTTGTAGGGGCGAGCAAATCGCAAAACACGGTAGCGATTTATTCGGAAGTAGGTAGAGCTTTTGTTCAGACCGTGCGTGCACTTCCCCTTAATCGATTGTCGCGGCCTAGCTCAAAGTGTTGACATAAGAAGCGCCCGCCCACAGGGACCGTATTTATTGCCACTACCGTCTAATTAACACACGTCGATCACTGGACACGACGCGCGGTGAAATTACACGCTAATTTTGCTCGAACAGACACGGCCCACAACAAAAGCTAGCATTCGCTGCATCGCTTTCAATGAAAGACATTCAAATACGCGACGCTCACGTGTGGAACGCGAGCTGCCGAAGGTTGGGGTGCTACGCGTCAAAGGCGAACCGCGATTATAGCCGTTTGCGGAAAACGCGAATACAAATACGGTACATACATCCATCGCGCACTTTTTCTTAAAACAACTCGATTTTATCCGCTTCGACGATGTGCAAATGAAATTGAAAACTTAACTAACAACGGGATATGACATGTTCCGCTATTTCATCATATACCCTAACCATTTTACCCGGTTCTTATCCAATATTGAAACGCGGTCGAAAAAGTATCGAAATTTCTAAGCGATTTTTTTCGCCCAATGAATCAAAAGTATATAATATATATATTGTTATTATTATACATATATAATATATATAGTTTGTTTACTGTCCAATTTAGTTTTTTAATTGCAAATATACATGCTATCTTCTGTTATTAAAATATTTAATTTGGAAAATATGCATGAAGCAGTATGACTACTGATATAGAAAGAAAGAAATTATTGTCGATTAAATTTGCAAAAATTAAGATGGTAATTGTTACTTCAAAGTATTCGAAACATGTTCGGTCTTCAATTGAAAGCCGGTAGGGGCTACTTTGCGATAAAAACACTTGTAGGAACTGCTTCAAAACAACTTAAACAAGTTGATAAAAGTGCATTCTCTTTGCCCACCACCAAGGTAGAGTTATGAAAAATTTTAAAAAAAAACTCCTGGAACCACAGTTAAGGCTATCATGGAGTAAGTAAGTCAGAGTTTTCGTAACAATATGAAGAAAAATTCCGGTTTCAATCTTGATATATGGTCATATAGGCTCACCCACGCAGTCTCAAACAGGAGTCATGCATGAGTCATACCGTGGTAACCAAAGATACCATTCCGACGAAACAAACACAATAAATTCCTGCCTCAGCCTACTCGTACAGCTCAGTGGAAGTAGGAAACAATGATTGGCACCCGCTAACCCCGTTCGTACCTACTTAAGGGAGGAACAGGAGGAAAAAAACCCTGCAACTCTCGACAAAGCGATGACGGATTTTTCACACAAGTGTCACGAGGCTTCGGGGAAAACCAAAGCACAACATCGCAGATGAACGGCGCTTAGTTTGATGGTTAGGTTGGGAAAACAGTCATTTCTATCTGCATTGGTTTGATTATTCTTCAAAAGATAGTACATTATATTTACTGGTGTTGGTGAATGTACCAAAACAGCACTAGACCCCACCTTATATTCATCAAAATACTTACACCTCATATGTACAATACTGTTTTCGGTTATAGCCAACTTATATTGATGTATTTATATTGAAACTTGTCATCCAGCATCATCTTGCAAACAGAAATTAGAGCTAATTCAATTTACCGCAATATTTCCCCCTTAGTCTTACATGATATTGGGGCTGAAGCATAAGACGTTTGAAGACATAGTCTAAATTTTAGAATATAGAAGAAAGTTCCCAGGTGTACATAGGGACGCTGCTAAGAATGAAGGAAGTTAACGAGAATCGTCAGCGCCACAAGTTGACCAACAACACCGGAAAGTTTGAGACACATGTAGAGGAAATAAAGAGAGGAACCACTCACCCTTACGAGTCAACAGGTGTAAGCAGAAGTCAGAAGTTACGTCTGAGAAGAGTACGATAAGCATTTCTGCCTCCCCTGATCAGGTCGAACTTTAAAGACATTTATAAGAAAGTGAGAAAGTCTCTCATAACGTAACTTAAATATTTACCCAATCGAGCACAAGTTAGTTCAGCCTAGTTACTTGTCAAAAGGTTCATCATTACCATGTAATTGATTACAGACCAATTGCGGAAAGTACTGCGGATAGATACAAACATCAAAGGTTTAGCTCTCAGCGACTCAAGTGGGTTAACCCTGCGAGTTCTTTATACCCGGAATCCACTAATATCTATATTTTGCGGATTTGACTGTGGTTAAAAAATATTCATTTATCAATCGATCATATGTTTCCTTAATCTGTGACACGGAGTTTAACGAAATTTCTGGATGGTATTTGGGTTGGGTTTTAGAACAATACCAATGACGCTTATATAGAATACAGAAGATAACGTTGTTTATAGGTTTATATTAAGAAGGACTCCCCACGAGTGTTTCTCACGGACCGCTGCGTGAGGCTCGTGTTTCAGTCACGAAATATAAATACGGGTAGAAGGTTAGGGTGAGTTTATGGGGTGAGGGTTATAGGGAGAGGTTATAGGGTGACGGGTTAAAGTGAGGGTTAGTGCCTAATCGTTACTTTTACACTGGTATACATGAGGAACTTATTCTTCAGTTGTAAAATACATTATCCATGTGTCTCATAAAAATTGCCAGGTTTTTTTGGTCTAGCTGGGCACTAGCTTTGTCAAATAACCATTTCCTATAAGAAAAAACTCTGCCGAAACAACTCTATTTACCACAGTCAGCGAGCACACTGAAACCAGTATGGATCGCCGGCAGATTCGTGCAAGCGGTGGACAAAAACATCGTTATATTCTTCTGAAATGCGCTGTAAAGACTAAAGAACAACGTCAGCACAAGATAGCTGCAGTTTAGGGGTAAATATATCCGGATATGATTGTATTTGGTATGGATGGCTATATACTATATTCGAAATCTATAGACTAAGTGTTTTTCTCTTTTCCTTTATTAAATTTAGGGCGTGTGCGTTTGAATTAGTCATGAGACATAACAAGGTTAGATATAGATTTACTAGAAAAACACGCAAGCTACACTACACGGGGATTAAATACTGCGCTCGTTGACAGGGTCAATTAGATGTTTGACTTTGGCTTATATCCACAATGACCTAATGCTCACATTGTCAAACCAGCAAGTAAATAGACAAAAACGGCATGTTAAAGGTCCGTTTACACTGGCGATTTTCTCCTTTCGATAGATGTGAACGAGTAATTAGTAACGAATGTTCGGAACATAAGAGCTCTTATTTGAACTTCAGTAACTAGTTCACTCGTTCACATCTATCAAAAGAGGAAAATCGCATTTGAAATTGCAGCAAAAATTGCAAGTGTAAACACGGGCCTTAAGACATCAAACTCGATGTGCTAATGCGATCCTCTAACATATTATTAAAAAACTGTATTTTTGTTGTAAGTTTTTCACTTGTTCGAACTTTTTTATAAGGAATATTTGAATCCCTTTTGGTCTACGGCAGGAATTTTCGACAAGAGGAAAAGATTTGCCGATCGACCCAGTCTGTTGTGATAGCAACTCTGGAATGCCTACATGAAGTATCCTTTAAGAGGATAGCATGGCTTCTTTCGTTCATGCCACTTTTATAAACCAACAATTAAGGTAGCTATGTATGAGTACATACAGCAGATTGAACAAGTTAAGTTCCTTTCAAGAAATATTTATTTATAAATCTTTCGGATATGCCTTAAACATGGCTTTGCATGACGGCAAATTGTGAATGTTCAATAATCATTTACCCACGCTGAATTACGAGTATTTTTATATAGGAGGGCATTTTACAAGTTTTTTAAATCTACTTTATCGCATAGGGTCAGTGCTCGTCAGTCAATCAACAATTATACATAATCCTATTATGCAGAAAGTGGGCAGTTAAAAAAAACTAAAAAGATCTAAGAGCGTGTTATGCGAATATATATGAAAACTATAAGGTTTAGTATAAAAATGCGGGGGAAACTCTCGCTGTTTCGAATCGGGAAAATACAAGATCAAAGTAATTAAGTAAAAGCGTTTTTTGTCTCCTGGTGAGCATCAATCATAAGCCACGATTATTAATACTATAAATATATACGCTTATATATACCATGACAAACTTTGCTTTCCCGTGTCAGCGCTAAATTCACGGTGGTAATTGTTTGTTTAAGTTTGCGAGAGCGATGGCGATGCGTGTGTAGGACCTCGCTAAGCAAACTAGGGTGGCGTGCCTCGCTCGGCTTCAACTGCACAACTCGTGTCGAGTATACTGAACTGAAATAAGCGTTTGAATGGCGAAAACCGACGTAAATCGAGTTCTACCGCAATTGGGAAGACAAACCAGATATTGATTGAGGGAACAAATTAGGCAATATTAACGGCAAGCCGAGAGAAATTGAGTCTAAGCTTTCCGAGGCGAGCGCCCAGCGAAGTGGTTAATCTCCAAGCCGCGTTTTTAATAGAATTATTGTTGTGTACGAAACGGCGGCCATTTGTGAAATAAATCTAATAAGTTTTCACGGCTGTGTCGGGAGCTTAAGATCTCCGGCGTGTCGTGAGCTTCATAATAGCGCGGCTCGAGACAGCGCTACGGTTTCCAGCCCGACTCACGGTATTGGCGCGTATGAAGATCGACGACAAATATTTCTCAGCTGACAAGCAATTAATACGAAACAATACGATCCAGGGCCTAGTTAAATAAAAACGCATGGAAGCAACGCGCCCCTGTTGTTAAAAACACAAATCCTGCGAGGAAATTAAACAAAAATACTGCGCTGGGTCCTAGATATATTATTATTATCGGGCTCTCCTGGCTAGCTCAACGCTAAACCGTTATCATTGCTTTATATATAAGCCAATAAAGTTGGCTTTCCAGCGAGCAGTGGCATTGAAAACATTCATTTAGGCGAGTTTTAAAACTCCTAAACTCTATTCCGTCATAAAATACACAGTTTCATAGCGAGATTTTGCTTTTTTTTGTCCATACGGGATGTTTGTTTTGCATTTAAAAATATTGAGAAGTGAAAAGGGAACACAGACGAAATTGAATGAAACGATATTAAATGCTTGTTTAGTTTTTAATATATTATGTAAACGCCAGACGGCTTCGGGTCGCCAACGTGTAAGGTTCCTTTTATCAGAGAGCGGCTGTATTTTAACCCTGACAAAATTAATCAAACGTCGACACAGCAGTTAATTTGGACGATTCTTTATATAGTTTTGCCTAGTTATATATAGGAACAAACGGATCTTGCCTCAAAAGGTTGCCTCTATTAATACGACCCGTTAGTTGCCCATGAAAAAGATGACACGAGTGTGACTCGTGATTAAAAACGATTAGGCAAAGGCCTTGTTGTTGATCGGGAGAATTTGTTCTCTTTGGTCCAAGGCATGCACTCGAAATTGTTTATGTTTTATCTTTGTAGTTTTCGCACAATGCACGACGCTACACGTAGGCTGGCCCTAGCAGATTGGGAACGCTGTTTGAAGTGAAATGGTTGACTGGTGTTTGTGATCTCTTGATGAGAGTATATATACTCACACAATTTTGTCGATCAATGAGACCTATCTCGACCCGCGAGAATAAGATTTGATACGGGAAGAATACAACTCAAAATCGAGTTTAGTGCGAGACGGCTTAAGATCTCGCCTTCAGTGATTACGCGATGAACAGTTTTCAGATTCCATTGAATCAGCAAGTATAGTGTCCTCGATCAACCTTTGGCAAGATTTCTAGCAATGTACTGGAAATCAAGCTCTAGATTGAGAAGATCACTGGCATAGAGCCTAGAGGAGACCAAGATCTCCTTATCAATATGCTATGAATCACACACGTGGTGTACACGCGTGACCCTATTGTTCCCCTTGAATCCATGGCAAGATTTTGGGTGGTACACGATGGGTGGAACACTCTAAATCTCTGCGTATAGTCTCTCAGTTGAGTGGAATCCTGATCGCCATAACTTGGCTTGGGGGGGCCAGACCTCCAACTCAACTTGCCAAGGATGACATGCGGTATTCATGATTATAACATTGATCTGCCCGTGGCAAGATTTTGGGCAAGATTATACCCGAAATCAAGCTCTCAGTTTACATGCACCATAGTTATGCGTATTTCAAAATGGCTGTGAGCCCCCCTCCCCCTCGCAGTCAGTCCCCCACCCAGTTGATCCCCACCTAATCGTACATATGCCGAAAGACAGCTACCTTCTAAGATCGGAGAATTTTTATCCAATGAAATCCCATTCCATATCTGTGCTTCAGTGATCAGTCTGCTCCGTATCTCAGCCGGATCTGAAAAAAAAGACATTTAGAGCTGCAATCGCGGCTACCTAAAGAGGTCCACACGCTATGGACTGATGGGACTATTAGTCAGGAAGTAAAGCTACAATTTCCTTCTATATAGATCTAATGTAACTCAGGAGATATTTGTATGGGACGCCACGTGTAGTAACACTGGGTCAATAAGAGATGATCCTTACTGGACCTCTAGGAAGAACAGTTTAGAACTGATAGAGCTATCCAGTATAAATAAAGTTAGTTTAGTTTAGGTTTCCTCCTGTAGTAACATTGGATCAATAAGAGATGATCCTTACTGGAACTCTAGGAAGAACAGTTTAGAACTGATAGAGCTATCCAGTATAAATAAAGTTAGTTTAGTTTAGGATTTCTCCTGTAGTAACACTGGATCTATTTATCTATTTATATCAAATTTATTGAACAATGTTCAAACGGAGAAAATGCAAACGGGGCAAGAGATCCCATGCGAAGCATTGCTCCAATAAGATCAATAAGAGATGGAAGGAAGAACAGTTTAGAACTGAGCTTTCGAAGTACATAAGTTGGTTTAGTTTAGATTTCCTCCTTCAGTAACACTACATTTGATTCTTTTGATAAAAGTTGAAAACTAATAAAATCTCAGTATAAAACAATCGCGATTGTTACTACCTCGAGGGGTTAACAAAAAACTAGAACCCCGCAAGGAAACAAAACTTTGGAATAGTGCACCGGTCATCAGCAGAATTGAAAAGTAGTTTTAGGCCTTGAAAGGAAACATCGATAAACATCTGTCAGGAAACCGTATGTTCACATCTGGTTAAAAGCTACAATGCTATCATTAATCATATAATAATTGCTAAAACGGCTGTTGGCACGTATTTTAGGCTTTGTCTGACCAAGGAAATGTAATTTGATTAGAACTTAGAACTATATAGTTTAGTATATGAATATACAAAATAATTAGTTGTATCAGTTCTAAACTGTTCTTCCTAGAGGTCCAGTAAGGATCATCTCTTATTGATCCAGTGTTACTACAGGAGGAAACCTAAACTAAACTAACTTTATTTTTTACTGGATAGCTCTATCAGTTCTAAACTGTTCTTCCTGAAGGTATGAGGGAGTTTCAAGGCAAACTGTCATAAGTTACGTAGGATGTCCTAACTCGCTAGCACTTCTTCCTAAGAGCAATTATTTGTATGTTAGTTGTTAGTTGTTAGTTGTAACGCACATTTGTATCGTCAATGTATCTATTTCCAACAATGTTGTCAAACTCGACTGAAATAATTTCCTGTGTTGATCAACAACGCGTAGAAATGCTTTAGATAAACGCTTAAATAAACATATCTTTAACAGGGCTAATGGAAGGGACAGGATATTGACTGGAGTGAGCATGATTTACAAAGTAACTGCCAGGATTTCCTGCCTTTTTTGTGATGACGTATTCAGAGTATTGTAAAACATTATCTCAATGACAATATGACAAGATACCATCTTGAGGCCCAGCCACTGATCTCTGTATAGTAACTGAATGCTGCCTTATGTTTTCCTGGACCTCTCCAATAAAGCGGGTGAATATGACCCGAAACCAAAATATTTTGGCCTCTTTCCTTTCCTCGAACGCCCCAACGAATATGCCCCACAATTCGACCCACCACCTTTAGGGGGTGTGCCCCTCCTGGTTAATGTTTCTTATATAAGATTCAGATGGTTCTAACAGTTTGTCAGTCAGAACTTATCAACGTAGAAACCTTGTTTCCTTGTAAGTCGTAAGCCTATTTGGTGGTCACGTAACAACGAGTGCTCTGGGTTACTGAAATACATGTCAAAAAATGTACCAGCTGTTTGTAGAAGCATGAAGTAATGTTTTGCATTTCATTGTAAACTGTATTGGCAAAAAATTGCTGTTATTATTGATAGAGTTTAAGATTATTGAAGCCATTCAACCATTGCATTAGCCTGTCGGTGTGATTAAGCAATCATGTTAGCTGATCCAGATAAACATTGCTGTTCCCTGATTGCTTTTTTTACCGTCGCCTACACCCTGAACAACTGTTGTTAATTCACAAATACTCGAAAACATTGTTGGGACAACTGCCAACAACAATGTCAACCTGAAACTCTGACAACACTAAACCTCCTTGACAGTTGTATTCATGTTGTTCAGCGAACATTATTGCAGCAACCTGTTCTACTTTATGTAAAGTTAGAATGATGTACAAAACGGTTTCACGAGAGCGTTAAATAGGATTATAACCTAGCAGTGTTTGCGTGCAAGAATTGCAACAGTTTCAATAACTTGATTTAGACAATACTCGTTCATTTTTGTACACATGACGTGTTTATTTTATGCATTAATATGATGTTTAGCGAGTCGCCAGTGGGAGTTTGACAGGAGCATTTATGATGATTGATTAGCGAAGAACTGTGGAATAATCTCGGTGAAAAATGTTTGCAGGAGAGGTGTTTTGCTGGGGGTATTATTATCACGCTATCCCGTCGTGTTGAGTAAAAATAACTCCCCATGGCGAGAAATTGTGGACACGCATGCGTGTTAATCGTGTGGACTTTAAATTTTCTTTGTAAACAAAATGGCGACGCGTTATTATAGAATTGTATTGGAGTTAGGAATAAAATTGTGTTTAACGTAAACCTTTAAGGGAAGCGTAAAATGTCGGACCTAAAATTGGTAGATCATGGTGACAACTTTTATCCACGGAAAATTTGTAATATAACCATATACAAATTTCATTCGGTATCACGACATTTAACTATGAACTAGGGGTGAAATAAAATATATAGCCCAGTACGTAAATACCTCAAAGCGGCCCAAATAAATGCCATTTTCTAACTATTGTGATTGGCGAATACTAAGTGTCGCATCTCCCTTAGCTTGCCAGTACAGTGTGTTTCAATCGGTAAATCTTCCCAAATCTGTACGATTTTTACGTAGTTCGGTATTTTGAATTAACTTTAGTGCAAAATTGGTATATTCCAGCCGTGAAATTTGACCCCCCGAGCAAAAGCGCACTGAAATGGCTAACAGAACAAACTAAATATCGGCCTTTCTTGCTCAAATATGCATCCATTTTGCTTGTTTTTAGTACAAGCTTTGTGACCAAGCCTTGGTCTTTAGGCAAACTTAATATATTCATAAACATTGCCGTCTATGGCTGGAATATTACATAATTTTATTGAAACCGGCGAAATTTTGAAATTAATTTCGCGCAATATTCATAACAACAAACGCAGTATATTTTAGAGTCTATAGCAGTTAGGTTAATGTTTTTAAAGCATATAGAAACAAGCTCTTAAATGTCTGACGCAACTATTTCTTTGGCGAATGACAATGTTAAACTGCTCATAAATGGAAATGTGCGGTCGAATATGTTGTTCTACGTCGCCAAACAAGCCATATCAGGTGATCATGTTATATACTGTGTGGCTATTCGCAATAGCGTTTTGCTACAATGGCATAACGCATAATCCAAGCAGGAAAGTTACATAGATTTCTCAACGAGAGTCGAGATAATCAGTTCCCGATGAATCCGTCCGGACTATGCGCGCTGCGCGCATCGTTTAGCTTCCTTTGGAATTTTTTTGCTGATCTTCTGAATACTTTGTGTATGACCCTTGAAAGTCAGACACTTAACTCCTCCCACTTATGTCCACATTTTCTCGCCATGCCGAGTTTCTGGATTGATTAATGCGGGAAACAAATTGATACAACAAATGAATGCAAACAGCGTTTTGGGTTGAGTTTAGCTCAGTGTGCTGGCTCGTGAAAGCAAATGTGAGCAGGTTACTAGAATACTCGAAACTTGGTATTTGCTATATGCTATAATATGAACAGGCAGTAATCCTCAAAAAACGTACGAAATAAAGTGTTCCAAACTTGTAGGTTAACACGACAATATTGGGTCGATAATCTTGCTAAGATTCAGTCAGATTTATTTTTCCTTCACTGAGTGAAATAAAAATTATTATACTATTATAAATACAGCAGTGCTCTTAGAGTAAACTGCAGAACCATCTGTCGTCTTTATTTCTCCTGACGAGAAGATCTTTCGACCTTCAATTTTATCAATTTTAGCTTCAACCAATGTTGCTGAATTGAGAGGTAACGGTCTAAAATCAAAACAAGACGCCGTTCTGGCGTTAACTCCGGCGCACGTGCCAGTCTTCAATATAGAGCTTCTGAACATAAACAATACAGTTCGCGTATTGTTTCGCATACATATTCGCATTTAGATGCCTTGCGAACCTAAATGTTCGATCGCGAAATTCAGAAGAACATCGCAGTATAGAAGTTCAATTGTTCAAAAATGTAAATAAACCGCATGATACATTCGCTTCGTCTTACACTTTGCCTTTGGAATTCGCGCTTATATAGTTGTATTAAATCTTCGATCCTGTGCAAACTACGCGACGTGTCAACGCGCCCATACACGACCACATCATCTTGTTAAACGGCGAAATAGCAGCGATATTATTAAAATAGGACCGGGTCTACGGCAATTGATAAAAGGAGAATAGTGCGAATAGTCGACGAATAGCGCGAATAGTCGACGAATAGTGCGAATAGTCGGCGAATAGTGCGAATAGTCGACGAATAGTCGACGAATAGTGCGAATAGTCGGCGAATAGTGCGAATAGTCGACGAATAGTGCGAATAGTCGACGAATAGTCGCATTGTGACATATTCTTCTAGCGATCGAATTCCGACCATACTTTACAAAACGAATAATACAAATTCCACAATACGTTTTACAGTAACTATTTTTTTGGAGAGGGGAATTCAAAAACCTGTTAGAAAACAATGCAATTCATCTAAGTGTTCTGGCAGTAATATACAAAGAATCTATTATTTAGTATAGAAAAAAAACACAAAGTTATCGACTTTTTAAAAAGTTCCTTAAAGTTCCAAAAATAGTAAACCCCATAAGTATATCATAAAATAACCTAACATAACGCAATTATAGTGTATAAGAAAAAACAATACTCTTATTTACATAAATTGGACATGTAGTCCTGATGCGCAGACATTTGCTTTAGCCTCTTCCGACAAACTCTGCCAGAATTCTCTTGCCACCATAACACGCCCGTCAAACATATAATTTTTCATCATAATGTGACCTGGATTAAGGTGGTAGTACGCTGCCTGAAAGCCATCGCTGTACACCAGATTTCCATGCGGGTCTTTACCCTTGACTCAAAATGTCTCAAAATGTCTCAAAAAGACTTATGTCTCAAAATGTATATATAAATTTGGTTTTAAGCCATATTTACACTGAAAACGTGCTGTCTAATCTAATGGGGTGAAAATGCTCAGCCAAATGAGCAATTATTATGTTTATCATCAATGGCTAAAAAAATGATTGCGTCAACTCTTCTGGAAAGCAGGTCATCTTCAAAGGCTATATAGAACGTTTTGTGGTGACCTTGTGTTTGTTCGAATTCCTGTTATTTCCACGTGCGTTGACCGCCCATCGGAAAGGTGAATTGAAATGCTCATATAAGATTTCAAACGTCATCTTGATGCATGGTAAAATTATAGTATATATAGTTATACACATACCTTTTTTGGGGAAGGTTCAGATTCCGAGCTAGAAATATAAATAACTTCCTTCTAAATGAAAAACATACACAATTTCAGTGACGATTTTCCGATTTTGGCACTGTGAAGTGTGAACAGAACATTTGTGGTTCTAAAGGTCTGTTATGTGCACACGGCACGGCCGCGTGTGTGGGTTTTTAGTGCTAGTGTTATAAATTGTATGCACACAGTTTATTTCATCCACATAGAACAATTTACAGACGCAAATCTTTGTAGTTTGTATACAAATGACAAATTCAAAGTGAATTTGCATAATTACATGTCGAAAATATGCAATTGCTCTATAATGTACTCTAGTTCCTTTATTATATCAACATACACCTCCGGCCACTACATAGACTCATAGAGCTCAATCTCTGAGTATACTTTTGATTCTAATTATATAGTTTAATAAAGAAAAAAAACATGAATAAATACCTCACAGTCACAAAGTGTTTCCGTCGACTCGGACATTTCAGTCATCTTGTAGTCCGCGCGGCTCAGCAGGTGGGCGCTCGGGTAACAGTTCTGCGTCTGGTCTGGGCGCAGACTATTTAGTGTGTTTGCCGACTATTCGTCGACTATTCGCACTATTCGTCGACTATTCGCCGACTATTCGCACTATTCGTCGACTATTCGCACTATTCGCCGACTATTCGCACTATTCTCCTTTTATCAATTGCCCCGGGTCTACATGTATTAAATATATTCTTACCCCAATTCAATCTAAACTTAATCGAACAGCATGAAAAGAACGGTTTATTTGTTCCTCTTGGAGGAATTGCCGTATCATGCGAGCGAAATCGAATCGCGCATTGGAAAATTAGCCAAAGCTGTGCACCACAAGTCTTGGGAGATAAGACTGGGACGTAGATAAATACGGTCACATACATGTTTTAAATACTAGTATATTTCGCGCCATTACAGACTTGCGACGACGAAAAATAATAAAAAAAAAAATAAAAAAACAAAAAACAAAAACAAAACAAAACCGGGGCGAATTTTCAACTCCGTCGCTGACGCCGGAGTAATTATTAAAATTCCTATCAATTTAGACCGAGTGTTATCATAATTTATCCCAACAGAATCAATATTGGTCACCTTTTATATTCAATATTCAAAGTTCCAGTTAAAGCTCTGTGGCCACAGTAATGAACGCAGTTTCCCATTGCAGCATCAAGTATAGTGGCACTAGCACCGCCGTGAACCAACCTAAATTTGAAAAAAATCAAACGAATCTGGTCCAAAGAAAGGGTTGAAGGTTGCCACCAAATATAATGGTTGCTATGCCCAATAAGTGTTTGTTGTTAATTCCGTGCAAAATATACCTATATACTGTATGTTGCATGGTTACTGTTTGAAGTTATTATTTGCTAGTATGGCTAGTGTCTAAAGACGTATACCCATGCACATGACGGTGTAAATGCAGTTAATATGAAACGTTATGTCGAAGAGGTGATGAAAAAATGGGTGTATCACGCCATTTTCTTCGCATTTTCACATCGTCTATGACGTTCAAGGGCCGGTTGTTCAAAAGACGGTTAACTTAACCAACGCAAATCTTTGCATCATTTTATCAATCACTTGTTTACAATAAAAGTCCTACTTTATAATGCCGGTTTTGAAACGAACGGCGATGCAGAAGCACATAAACTAAAACAGTGGAATAACCGTTTAACCCAGCCAGGGTAGCGATAACTTCCCTTGAACAACCGGCCCCAGGTTCTCTTGCTAAATTAGCCAATAACTCATGAAAAACTAAACATGCAGCTTCTATATCAACATTATAAAACCTAGCTCTTACCCAACAGGCCCTCTCAAATAAATTCCAAACTGCACAACAGCCTTCATACATTGTAACTTGGAATTATGAAAAAAAGCATACTGAAAAAATTTCCATGGCTCATCTTTTAATGCACTTGGAAAAACCCTGGAACCATCCGGACCCTCAGTCATAGCACGGTAGTGTATTTTCCAGTCATCTCCTAATTTATTTAACTTATTGAATAATTCCA
Organism: Dendronephthya gigantea; assembly: GCF_004324835.1. Lineage (NCBI taxonomy): Eukaryota > Metazoa > Cnidaria > Anthozoa > Malacalcyonacea > Nephtheidae > Dendronephthya > Dendronephthya gigantea. Next base: position 1,355,465 of record NW_021163066.1, on the reverse strand, counting down.
CCGACTCTTTCGACCACTTGTCATTCGGCACATCAGTGTCATATAACTCTTTATTCCTCTGTTTGTTCATCTGCAATAACCTTACAAACAAAAAGACCATTTAAACGAAAGTCGATCTCAACACACACATGCAAGACATGTCTTTCAAGTGTTATCACATTTATGTTGTATCTTATGCAAGTGATTATGTTGTCGTGTGTAAATTACTTGTGTTTTTTTCGTATAACGTTTTTGAATTAACTCCGTGCGTCTCTACGTCTGATGCTAATTTGTATTTAGAGATTATTCTCCTTAATGGAAACAAGTCTAACTCCAGGAGCCGGTTTTATAAAACTCTTTAACTTACACTTTGCTTAGTTAAATTCTTATTTAACTCCGAAATACAAGACTCTGGTTGGCCAATTCTGTCCTTAACTACAGTTAAAAGTTAACTAGTCTTTTATACAACTGGCCCCAGGTGTTCAAGCAAAGGGCGGTAAAAACGCAAGGTTTTCCAGCTTTGGGCTGACCAATCAGTAGGCAAGGACGCCCTTAGCCCCATTTTTTATTTAATAAGCCTCAATTTTAGACTTTATACAGTATCATATGATGATACGAACACCCCCCTGCCTCCTATGCCATTGGAGTCGCATACTGCAGCAACAAATTTTGGGGCGATCCTCTTGGGTTTCTGTCTATTGCAAACGCATTCGTGACTTCATGTCTGTTGCGTTTATTTTTGAACGCATTTCTTTGCCTTTGTTTTGACTAGTTTTACCTCAGTCATACAACAATTTCTTTGACTGGGGTTTATTTAGAAGAGTAGTCAGCAAAGCATATAATGGTTTATAAACCCACCGAACGGTTAATCACTCGCCGTTCTTTATAGATCCGGTTACGAGTATTCCTGGAATAAGGGTGAAGTGAAACCAAAGACAATGAGAGGCGTACGACGCGACACCGACACGTTTGACGACATTTTAGATATTTGGAGCATACTAGCATTTATTCGAATAAAATCAATATTGAAAAGTCGTATACTCACTGAGAGGCTGATACAGTATGCAAGTCGCAATGGCATAAGTCTGCTTTTAACTTGGTCGTGATTGTCGTGAACAAGTCATTTTTATCGATGTGAAATCGACTGAAATTTGTCTTCATTAGTCGTAATAGTCGGGAACAAGTCATGTCACCGATGAGAAATAGTCCGGATGTAAACTTGTGATTGTTGACTGCACACACATAGAAATACTCTTTCCCATCAACCACGTTGACATGTTAACGATAATTACGATTTAATGAAGAATCAGGCCATTGACGGTCGGTAAGATCACATAATCTTTATACATACATGCATACAAACGTCCCTACCAGTTGAAATTAAAAATATTTGAAACACTTACCATTTGAAACACTTGTCAAAATAAACCAAATTTCTATCTCGCGTGTTTCCACATTCGTCGAGTACAATTCCCGTTGTGACACAAGGGTTTGTCGAACGTTACATGAAGTAATACAATAGGTACCGCGGTAACATTTTGCGCCGTGAAACTCTGAGCCTGAGGCTTAACTCAGCATTGAGCAATTTTGTTGAAAATTGGGTGACAATATTGTTCAATCTTGATAACAAAATTATTAAGTCACAACCTTTAAACTGATTGTAAAGTTCAGTGGCCATAACAGGATTCTGTGATTGGTTGAAACCTCGTCAGTTGTTCTGTTGTGATTGGTTTTTCAAGGCATCAAAAAATAACCAATCAGAAGTCCTGAATGTTTGTTGAAACCAGTGCGCTCAATAAACACTGGAGTGATCGTTTGCTGAAATGCTATGTTCATGATTTTCACAATTGAAGAAAATTTTCTTCAAAATGACAACCACGAGGGACTGAGGGAGGGAGGGATCTGTGTTGATTGTCATTGCTATCCTCTTATGAGGACAGTCGCATGCAAATAAATCGTGGAAACTCTGGCTATGTTTGAATGAAACCATGAAAAAAACTCTTTCCTTCGTGAAATTAAGATGCTAGTACTTGATTTATACAAACTCTTGTTTTCGTTATTTTATATTCTCGTAATTGATTCACGTTGAATCCAAGCATTACTACACAAGCTAGTGTCAGTTCATACCCCAGGACATTACACAGTTTACACAATTCTAAGCCGAGAACTAATCGACACTACAAGTCACAAACAAAATAGGATGTCATGTTTTTCGTCTATTAGTACTCACATTGTTTCACTAACTTCAGGTTACCCTGTCCCCTTCATACAATAGCTTCCTTGTCCATTTTGGTGATCTTGTGGGGATCTTCAATCCTGAAACAGAAGTTCTGCTCTCAGTAAACATGCCAGAAAACAGAATGTACGAGGCATTGGCCCTCGAAGGGACTTGCCCTGTTTCAGGAGTAATACGATGTTTAGAGAGTTGTCAGTGGGTTTTACTACACGATAAGTTGTATGCAATTATCATTCTGAGGAATGCAAAAGAGTGCCTATGCCACAATCTTCATTCAATTATGTTCAGGTTGGAATTTAAAGTGTCATGTTTGTACGTATGTTCACACGTTCACATACGCCAGGGTACGACGAATCGCATACGACAAATCGCACATAGTGTAAAAGGGCCTTAACTATGATTGATTTGAAGAGCACTGGAATATTCTCGGTGGTAAGTGATTGCAGAAGAGGTGTTTTGATGAAAGTATTAGTATATGGTCGTCCTGCACCATTAAGTAAAAGTAATTCTGGAGAGTTTCTGGATTTATTTATATGCTGAAGACAAATTGATACCACAAACAACACTTTTTTTTCATTCAGTGTTCATTTGTAGGCTGCAAATTGCTACGCTGCTGGATAACGTGGGTTAACAAGAGACAACGGAAGTATAAACTTACTATAACTACATTGATATACCTTATTTTTCACGAGTAAAAAAACCACGCGGGCTCAAAAAGGACATTTAATTAAATTTCAATTTTATTATCCTATTCATTATCTATCACATTAATGATTATTAATTACATTTGGTTTAGACACTAACTAAAAACACGTAATTCCCAACCAATAATTGGCTGAGTAGTTCAAATGATAAAACAAACTATAAAAACGTACAAAAACGCTGAGAAATTCGCCATTAAACGACCGTGTTTTTAAGAATTAAAACGCAGGTTTAAAAGAGCTCAGTGAATGTTCGTTTTCAGAAAACAGGTCTAAATTGTTGATGTTACACGACGTTTAATTGGACGCTCGTTAGTTTTGGGGAACCAATCAAACTTCGTGTAACATCAGACTTTCCGCATTCGACGTCATTTTAAGAAAGGTTTGCTGTTGCCTTCTAGACGGAGGACTTTAACATTACAAATATCGATGCACCCTTGGAATAGATCTCGGAACCGTCTGCAGATTTTATTTCAGCTGAAGAGAATATCTTGCGACCTAAAACTCTGTCAACCCTAGCTTCGACCAATGTTGTTGTATCAACAGGTAAAGCTCTGCAAAAAAATTTTATTAAACCATTTTTTAAGTTACAGGTGGAGACAGCCACATTCTATATTCCAGGCAAGGCTATAATATGACGCAGTTGCGCGGCCCTGTGCACTAGAGAAGTGCTTCGTGTTCGGTTCCCGCCAAATTTTCCTACGGAGGACGACGCTGGCTTAGTGAAGTGGTTGGCCAGGGGGGGGATGTGCTATGTGTGGTCTGGGGGTGCCATCATTATCTCTAGCTAAAGTCTCCACATTCATTAAGTGGATTGAGTCGACTTAAGCCACAACAATGATGCATTTTAGATTTCAAGGCAGTCTCATATTATTTACATGAAATTTGTAAAACTATTATGTCAAAATAATAAAGTAATAATTTGAATTAATTGCGGCTAGTTTGCTTGACATTACCTGACATAATCAGTATTTAGATTTACAGTGGCAGCTGCTTGGCAATGCTTTCGCTATAGCTATTTGCTACAGCAGCCATTGCAGCATCTAACATAGTTGAAATGGCACCACCATGGACCACCCTAGAGGAGGCAATTAAGGAAGCTCATTGGTCAATAAAGTTTAACCAAATTGAAAACTATTGTACGTATATATAAGATAAAAAAATGCCCAGACTTTGGTCTGTCATGAATAGACCTTATGCATAATGATGTAACAAGCCGTGACACCTGCAGGGAATTCTGGTCTCAGTCGTCACTGCTCCAGTAGTCACAGAATTCCTTGCAGGCGTCACAGCTTAATACATCATTATGCAAAAGGTCTATTGCCTTTTTAGTCTTGTAATATAATATATGATAGTTTGTGACTATAATTTATTTGTGCCTTTTTAGAGTCTTGTAACATAATATGTGATAGTTTGTGACTATAATTTATTTGTGATTTCATAATCTCAGTGAGTTTTGGCCACTTTTTGTCCCAGGCCAGGAATCACCCACCTACCATCCCTTGATCTTGTTGCTACCACAGGAGGGGGACCCAGGGGGTGGCCGCTTGACATTGGCTATGTTATGTCACAGACTGATTACATTACCATTCTACACTTATAGTCAGAATAACTTTTGAGTGAAATGTGGTGTTGCTAGTGGATATTCTGAGTATTGTATATATAATCACTAAACCCTTGTACCCTGGAAAGCCTCTTGTATGAAATCCAAAATGGACAACACCTTTTACACAATTCAGCTTGGAGTTATAGAAGAATTCATTCCGAAAATATTTCCAAGGATCATCACTAGCTGAATGCATTAAGAAACCCCTGGAACCATTTTCATCCAAGACTGATGTTTCATCATGATATACTGCCCAGTCTGGACCCAATTCTTTTAACTTGTTCAACAACTGCACAAACTCCTTTGACCTTGCGTCATTGGGCATAGCACAGTCCACAGAACTCTCCATTACTGGTTTTAGCAGACGGCAGACCTAATATTAAAGAATGTGTATTAACACACGGTCCTACTAATGAACGCCCCGGGAATGCCCGGAGTGAAATCATGTAAAAAATCACAGTATAATTTAAAGTTCTAACTATGAACAGTTTATTATTCGATCACAAATACCTTTTTCATAATCAGTTCACTCACGTTTTGAAAAAACATGTTATTGTTATCGGGAAAGAATGCCCGGGGGTGGCAAAGAATGCCCCAGGAGGGCGGCAAAATTATGCGTCAATATTATATAAACGACCATTGTATATTATATAGAAAATTATTGTAATCAAGGTACACAAATGATAAAATATAACAACTTTTTGAGTTAGGGATGCAAAGTGATATATTTAGAAGACTAGATAGCCTAATAGGGGGTCTCAAGAGAGAACATGGTATTATCTTACAAGTACGGTATTTCTCCCCGGGCATCCTTTCCCGACTCCCGGGCATGTGCTCCGGGCGGCATTCCCGGGCGTTCATCTACTTCAATATTTACAGCACTACCATAAAAATTGATAAAATGTGGTGTTCGAGAGAAAATTGTACAAAACATAAAATTTAACATAACCTACCCGCTCTCGAGGTCATAACAAAGTTAACAAACGGTCTTTCATACTGCTGAATAATTAAAAGCAATTTTCCGTCTTACACGACGATCTTTCTTGAATTGCAATGCATTCTACTTTTAAGAGATGTAAATTTGACCAATACGAAAAATTTCATCATTCTCATGTTCAGTAAATCCACGGTAAATCCTAAATACCCATATATTGGCAAGAAAAATGTTACGTATTTAATTAATACAATATTCAAACGTTTATTGAATTTTTACTGTTATGAATTGTACACATACAATTAATTTGATTCATTTCCATCATTAAAAGGGTGCAATTTATATACTACATATTAAAGTCATAACGTATTAAAATCTATAGACTACATCATGAAAGGAATTAATAAACTTTTATTTATGAGAACATAATGCGAGCTAGGGATTGTTAATTGTGCTAATGCTTTAAAAATATACGAGTGTTATACGAGGTACAAAATTTGAATGTCAATGATAATAGGTGAATGACCACACAGGTGCCAGCTTCTAGCTTGGTACATACCTGGAGAAATTACTTGTTGTAAAAGAAGAGATTTAAAATTTTCAAATTTCAAAAACTAATGTGAAATCAACTATTCATCTTGACATTGATACCCACACCTTTTAAATAACATAGCTTGTATCTTGTCTATTAACCCATAAATAACATAGCTTGGTTTTGAGTATGTACTATACCAAAATTAATTATTATAAAATGAACCTATATCAAGCTCATGCTACATGGAGGATTTTAATATTATAAATATAGCAGTGCCCCTTGAATAAATTTTAGAACCATCTGCTGACTTTATTTCTCCTGACGAGAATATCTTTCGACCTTCAATCTTATCAATTCTAGCTTCAACCAAGGTTGTGGAATTGATAGGTAATGGACTGAAATCAAAAATTAAACAAAATTGTATCGAGTATTTGTGTAACTGAATGAATGAGGCCAAGACTACAGTTTAAGAAACAAGGCTTAAACTTTAACAGTGAAGTTTCTATTGTGAACAACTATGAAATTTTAAAATACATAATCATATATTATTATATTATATATATTAGAATACACAGCATCTACATCATGTTACTGAAGGACAACTTTGTTTGTTGTATTTGAGTGTTGCATTATAATTTATCCCTGCAAAAACAATATTGTTTATATTCACACCTTTTATATTCAATATTTAAACTTCCAGTTAAAGTATTGTGCCCACAATAAAAAGTACAATTTCCAATTACAAGATCAAGGATGGTTGCAATAGCACCGCCATGAACCAACCTAAATTGAAATATGTAATTTAGCATGTAGATAAGGTACACCATGTAAGTATTAATACTGCAAAGCTTTTGGTCCCTTAACCAGGGCCTTCAGGAATATTACTAAATTGAAATATTTCTAAATATAATGGTTACTATATATACCCAATAGTTCATTATGTGAGAAATATATGTAACTTTTCATGTTAATTGTTTTTGAGACTTCCGGACTTGCAAAATCAATTTTTTACTGATGAAAAACTAACATGCATTTAGAAATTTCAAAATTAGAAAACCTAGCTCTTACCCAATAGGACCTCGTGTATAATTTCCAAACTGCACAACAGCCTTTGTACATTGTAGCTTGGAATTGCTAAACAATGCATACTGGAAAAGTTTCCATGGCTCATCTTTTACTGCACTTAGAAAAAACCTGGAACCATCTGGACTTTCATATACATAACGATAGTTTATGTTCCAGTCACCTCCTAATTTATTTAACTTGTTGAATAATTCCACTGACTCTTTTGACCATTTGTCATTTGGCACATCAGTGTCATGTAAATGTTTAAAGGAACTGTATAACCTGTATTCGTTCATCGGCAATAACCTAACAAACAAAAAGACCATTTAAATGAAAGTCTCAACACATGCACACAAGACATTTAGCATCAAATGTGGTATAAGAACTGCCTAAAATAGACAAAACACTTCTCTATGTTTCAACCTGAGGGCCTTCGTCAGGAGAGTTAGTTTACGTCGAGAAGTGTTTCGCCCATGTTAGGCAGTTGTTATACCGCATTTGATGCTAAGTTATTTGAAGATGCTGTCATGCTGCTCCCTGGTTATGTTGGAATGTATCTATATATACACAAGAGACATGTCTTTCAAGTGTTATAAAGTTTCATAATGTTGTATCATATGTGGCTAATTATGTTCTGTGTGCACATGATTTACTTTTTTTTTCTTCTAACATGAATTATAAACTTATTATGGGTCAGGTGTGATGTTTAATAATCTTCATAGATGGCAAGATAATTCTCCCTGGTGGAAACAAATCTACCCTGGAATGAGGTCACTACATTAATCGCTATAAATATTGCTTTTGCTTTATTTAAACATAAATTGAACCTTTGAGCAATGATCACAACCCTAAAGCCCTCCTGCCGGGCCATCTGATCCGTAGACCGTACCCATGACCCTACATGCCCAGAGCCTGGCAAAATTTATCTTAAGGAAAACACTTCTGAAACAAGTTCATTCGACCTAATAAATTATAATTTAAGATTTTCTACATACTTACAAAGTACCACGTAAAATTAAAAAGAAATAAAACTTACCAAAAAGTTAGGAGGTTAGCAGTGAGGTTAGGACACTGGACTAGGATTAATCACTGTGGATTAACGTAAAGATTATATTTGTGCCTATTTCGAACTCTTCACTAATTTACATCTCTTAAAAAGTAGAATTGAATTGCACATTGATTCACACAAGAAAAAGGTTACATTAATACATTTCCAAGACCCTTTCAATTAAAAGGGTGCAATTTATATACTACATAAGTCATAACCTAAATCTATAGACTACATCATGAGAGGAAATTAAGGAATGACCTTTTATTTATGACCGTAGAGAGCGAACATAATGTGAGGGATTGGTAATTGTGCTAATGCTTTAAAATATGCGATACAAAATGTGACCATCAGAATGATAATGTGTCCACACTGGCCTGGCTTGTAGCTTGGTACCCTAAGTGCTGTCACATTAAAGGGAAAGCTAGGTAGGGGGAGTGAATATCTGGAAAAATTACTTGTTGATAAAGAAGAGATATAAGATTCTCAAATTTTAAATAGACCATTCATCTTGAAATTGATACCCGCTCCTCCTGCCTAAATAATGGCAAGGGCTTGTCTATTAACTCATAAATAACATAGCTTGGTTTTGAGTACTTTACCAAAATTAATTATTATAAAATAGACCTATATAAAGCTCATGCTACATGGAGGATTTCAATATTATAAATATAGCAGTGCCCTTGGAGTAAATTTTAGAACCATCTGCTGACTTTATTTCCCCTGACGAGAATATCTTTCGACCTTCAATCTTATCAATTCTAGCTTCAACCAAGGTTGTGGAATTGATAGGTAATGGTCTAAAATGAAAATTAAATAAAATTGTATTGAGTGTTTGTGTATCTGCATGAATGAGGCCAAGACTACAGTTTAAGAAACAAAGCTATTTAAACTTTAACAGTGAAATTTCTATTGTGAAGAATGATTAAATTGTAAAATACATTATATATTATTATATTATATATATTAGAATACACAGCATCTACATCATGTTACTGAAGGACAACTTTGCATGTTGTATTTGAGTGTTGTATTAATTCATTTATCCCTACAAAAACAATATTGTTTATATTCACACCTTTTATATTCAATATTTAAACTTCCAGTTAAAGTATAGTATCCACAATAATAAACACAATTTCCGATTACAAGATCAAGGATGGTTGCAATAGCACCGCCATGAACCAACCTAAATTGAAATATATAATTTAGCATGTAGATAAGGTACACAACTTAAGTATTAAATACTGCAAAGCTTTCGTTCCCTTAACCAGGGCCTCCAAGAATATCACTAAATTGAAATATTTCTAAATATGATGGTTTTATATATACCCAATACCCAATAAATAATTAAGTGCAAAATATATGTAATGTTAAAGAGGTGCAGAAAAAATGGCATGGGACATCCATATATAGGCACTTCAATAATATTTTTGTCACTCTCATGTTGTTTTTGAGACTTCCAGTCCTTTTGCAAAATCAACCTATTACTGATGAAAAACTAACATGCATTTAGAAATTTCAAAATTATAAAACCTAGCTCTTACCCAATAGGACCTCGTGTATTATTTCCAAACTGCACAACAGCCTTTGTACATTGTAAATTGGAATTACTACACAATGCATACTGAAAAAGTTTCCATGGCTCATCTTTTAATGCACTTGGAAAAAACCTGGAATCACCTGGACTTTCATATACATCACGGTAGTGTATGTTCCAATCATCTCCTAATTTATTTAACTTGTTGAATAATTCCACCGACTCTTTCGACCATTTGTCATTTGGCACATCAGTGTCATACAAATTCTTAAAGGAACTGTAAAACCCGGATTCGTTCATCTCCAATGACCTAGCTAACAAACAAAAAAAACTATTTAAATGAAAGTCTCAACACATGCACACAAGACATTTAGCATCAAATGTGGTATAGGAACTGCCTAAAATAAACAAAACACTTCTTGATGTTTCGACCTGAGGGCCTTCATCAGGAGAGTTAGTTTACGTCGAGAAGTGTTTTGTGTATTTTAGGCAGTTGTTACACCACATTTGATGTTAAGTAATTTGAAGATGCTGCCACACTGCTCCCTGGTTATATTGGTACATATCTACACACAAGACATGTCTTTCAAGTGTTAGTTTTATAATGTTGTATCATATGCAAGTGGTTAATTATGTTCTGTGTGCATGTGAATTACTTGTGTTTTTTTCTTATAACTATTAAATATGAATATGGGATGTCAAGATAATTCTCCCTGGTGGCAAAAATCTACCCTGGAATGAGGTCACTACATTAATGGCTATAAATATTGTTTTACTTTATTTAAACATAAATTAAAGCTTTGAGCAATGATAACAACCCTAAGGCTCTCCTGTCGACCCATGACCCTTCATGCCCAGAGCCTAGCAAAATCTTACAGGAAACACATCTGAAACAAGTTCATTCGACCTAATAAATTATAATTTAAGATTTTCTACATACATACAAAGTACCACGAAAAAATAAAAAGAAAAAAAAACTTACCAAAAAATTGTCAAAGTCGTTTTTTTTAAATTAACACCTTCGTCCATCTTACTTACCCGATTGGATGGTTAGGTGTTAGCTCGTCGCTCGCGGGAGGGGTGGCTTGGAACGAGTGCTGTTACTTGGAGCCAGGTTGAGATCCCTACGGTATCTTAAGCTGAGCACGCGCCCCCTCCCCCTGCCGAGAGCTAACCCTTCACACCAACTTTGTTGGTGGAAAAGACAGGCAAATGAAGGGAGTAAACCAAAGAAGAAAGAAAGAAATTTACTAATAGCACTTTACCACAAGCTGCTGTTGTTGGCGTTGTCGCTCGTTCGCCGACGGGTTGTTAATGCCCTCTGCGGGCTCTGCTCCGCACCTTGCCTCCACTCGCCCCTCCCATTCGGTCACGTGCTTACCTGACGTCACTGACCGGTTTCCTCGTTGTTAACCTTGGTTATTGCATAACCCCATAAAAACAAAAATTTCCTCCTCGTGCTTCCACATTCACATCCACATTCACCGAGTACAATTTAGGCTTTAGCATGTAAATTTGAAAAATACGAAAATAATTTCATCATTTTCATGTTCGGTAAATCCTAATCCAGTGTAATCCAGTGAACCTCACTGATGTAATCCTTGAGGTTAGGACACTGGACTAAATAATGGCAAGGATCTTGTCTATTAACTCATAAATAGCATAGCTTGGTTTTGAGTATGTACTATACAAAAATTATTATTATTATAAAATGAACCTATTTAGAACTCGTGCTACATGGAGGATTTTAATATTATAAATATAGCAGTGCCCTTTGAGTAAATTTTAGAACCATCTGCTGACTTTATTTCTCCTGACGAGAATATCTTTCGACCTTCAATCTTATCAATTCTAGCTTCAACCAAGGTTGTGGAATTGAGAGGTAATGGACTGAAATCAAAAATTATACAAAATTGGACTGAGTGTTTGTGTATTTGAATGAGGCCAAGACTAAATTTTAAGAAACAAGGCTTAAACATTAGCAGTGAAATTTCTATTGTGAACTATGATATTTTAAAATACATTATATATTATTATATTATATATATTAGGATACACAGCATCTACATCATGTTACTGAAGGACAACTTTGCATGTTGTATTGAGTGGCGTATTAATTTATCCCTACAAAACCAATATTGTTTATATTCACACCTTTTATATTCAATATTTAAACTTCCAGTTAAAACGTAGTATCCACAAAAAAGAACACAACTTCCAATTACAAAATCAAGGATGGTTGCAATAGCACCGCCATGAACGAACCTAAATTAAAATATTTAAGGGTTAAAATCAGCTTGCCAAATATGATGGTTACTATATATACCCAATAATTATGTGCGAAAAATATGTAACCTCAAAGAGATGAAAAAAAATGACATGGCACATCACACCATTTTTTCATCATTTTCATGTTGTTTTTGAGACTTTGATGTTCCCAGTCCTTTTGTATGCATTTACAAATTTCAAAATTATAAAACCTAGCTCTTACCCAATAGGACCTCGTGTATAATTTCCAAACTGCACAACAGCCTTCATACATTGTAGCTTGGAATTATTAAACAATGTATACTGGAAAAGTTTCCATGGCTCATCTTTTACTGCTCTTAGAAAAAGCCTGGAACCATCTGGACATTCATATACATCACGGTAGTGTATTTTCCAGTCATCTCCTAATCCATTTAAGTTGTTGAATAATTCCACCGACTCTTTTGACCATTTGTCATTTGGTACATCACTGTCTAACAAGTAACTATATTGGTTCATCTGCAATGACCTAAGTGTTATATAAACAAAAGTGTTATATAGTTTTATAATGTTGCATCATATGCAAGTGGTTAATTATGTTCTTATGTGAATAACTTTTTTTTCTTATTCTAAAACGGAATGGAAACAAGTCTACTCCGAGGTCACTACATGAATGGCTATAAATGTTTCATTTACTAAACATAAATTGAACCTTTGAGAAATGATTAAATTTCCCTCTCCCCATGACCCCATAATGTTGGGTCACCCCACCTATACACCCATGGTCATCTTGCCTGTAGTGGCCTGGCAAAATCTTATAGGAAACACTTCTGAAACAAGTTTATTCGACCTAATAAATCATAATTTTAGACTTTCTACATACATACAAAGTACCGGGTAAAATTAAAGAGATAAAAAAGTTAAACTTACCTTTTGAAAAAACAAAAATTTCTGCCTCGTGCTTCCACATTCACCGAGAGCAATTTCCATTGTGACACAAGGACGGTTTGTCGTAAAGTGCACTGAACTATACTGTAGTGTTACATGAAGTAACGGCAAAGTTACCATGGTAACATTGTGCGTCGTCAGATTTTGTTTACATTGGCCGCGACGACGATATTTTTTCAATGAGAGATTTTATTATTTTATAGCGCAATTTAAAGAGGTTTTAGAGAATATTTTCTACAAAATGAGTGTACGAACGTACAATCCGTCTGTCAGAGTTGGCAATTGGAACGAAGATATCTGTTTGAAAGAGGTTTGCTTTGATTTTGATAGCAGTTTTGCCGCGTTTTAATAGTTTATACGAGAACTCAGCATGGCTGGGCCACTCTGACAGCGCAGTAGGTATTAATTCCAATTCCTTTTCAGGATTTGCTCAAAGATTTTCTTGACAAGAAAGAAAAAGGCGAACTCCTGATTCAAAAAACCCACAGCTTACATAAAACAATTCTCAATAAGGTAGGCCGGGTGACCAAGGAATTCTGTGTCTGTGAAAGTACTTGGAAATACTGGGTGAAAATAAGTCACAACTTGAACTGATGTGTGAAGCTCAGTGGTTTTAACAGGATTTTTAATTGGTTGAAATCTTGTAAAGCTAGACTGAGCAAGTGCTCTGTGATTGGTTCAAATGTTCAAAGTGTCAAAAAAGATCCAATCAGAAGTCCTAAATTTTTGTTGAAATCATTTAACTCAATAACTACCGGTGTAATAAAAAGTCACTGAAACACTGTGTTTGGTGAAACCACAAATAATAAGAACCATGGCGAAATCTATCTATGGCGAAATCTATATATGGTGAAATCAAGATGTTTGTATTTGATTTATACATGCAAACTCCTATTTTCATTTTTTTATTTCCTCCTGATTCAAGATGGTTCTCAGTATCACTATACAAGCTAGTGCTAGTTATTAGAATGTTATTTATCTATTGGTACTTACATTGTCTTAATGACTTCAGGTTGACCTGTCCCCTTCATATGATGGCTTTGTCCATTTTGGTGATCTTGTGGGAATCTTCAACCCTGAAACAGAGGTTGTACTTTCAGCAAACATGCCGGAAAGCAGAATGTACGAGGCGTTGGCCCTCGAAGGGCCTTGCCCTGTTTCCGGTTCCAAGTCGCTGGATCCCTGCATTAGAAACATATTTGTTGTTACAAGGTAAACAAGTTCCACCATCCGTAATGATTGATGAACAGCAAGGGCCAGTTGTATAAAAAACGAGTTAATTTTTAACTGTAGTTAAGGACAGAATTGGTCAATTGGCCAGTTGGAGTTGTGTATTTCAGAGTTAACTAGGATTTAACTGTGTAAAATGTAGTTAAAGAGTTTTATACAACCATCGATCCCCAGAACTTTAAAGTGGTACACCAACATGGCTGCTTCAATGTTAAGTAATTTTGTTAGAAACATCTACCCATAGCTTCAATTGGGATGCAATGTTATATTGTATTTGATAAATGATAATTCTTTCATTGCTGAAGTTTTGAACCTGTAACTGGTTTAAACTGTCTCATGCCTTTCACATACTCTAGTTTAATAATCCTTTGTTTTCAACGGATGGATTATTTAATTGCATTTTTTTGCTCTTTCAACTGAATGGTTTGTTAGCTAGGAGAACATAATATTCTAATGATTTCCTTCGACTTTCTGACAAACTATCTACAAGTAAAACTTAATTTAGATTTAAATATCGATGGAAAAAACATTTAAAATATAGAATTAATATCACCAACAACACGATATTCATCTGTCAGGTGCAACATATTTATAATTACAATTTAACACAAACTTTAAGCGTGAAATTTCAATTATATAAACACAATTTTTGCGACGTCAAATTGTTAGATACGAAAGTGGATAAATGAAACAAAAACGGACAATATTTACCAGGAATACTTTGTCGTTTCATGAGCAATTTTAAAGAAAACACGATGTCCTTTAGATTTCAGAATCCAGAATTTCAAAAACCCAGCGAAACACGTGGGGACGTGGGTTTTAACCAAAACCCAGGCCTCACACTTTACGCGGCCGAAAAAATACGAGAAATTGGACCATATTTGAGCGTCTAGTCAAAAAATTACCACATTTATCAAGAAATAACCAAGAAATGTTCAAACACAGTTTGTGGTTCAAATAACCAAAACTTGCATGCAAAAATGGGTGGGAAAAAAAAGGTGAAAAAATGGTAATTTTACCATACCTGGTCAAAGTGTAGTGGTCACGTGCACCATTTCCCTATCATTCTGTGGCATTCTGTGCATACTGAGGGAACATTCGGTTTATCTTTCCTCTTTCAGCTGCGAAGACCCTGGTGAACGTGGGATTGTAAAGTTTGGTCAACAATTTTACTTGAAAACACTTCCAGGAATCGGTGGAGATGTAAGCTGATATCATTATTGTTTAATTTAAGACAAACTAATGGTCGTTTCTCTTGTCACCTTGTCAAACAAAAGATAGCAAGTTTGTGAGAAATTTTATTTCGCATAACAGTATATACAAATGACGATCAAAACTTGTTTTATAAAGCTGGAATTATCCATTTCATGATATTAGTTAGGAAAGGGAGGTGTGGGCAGTGGGCACCTCTCCATTTAGAAAGGGCGCCATAATTTCTCTCAATACACCCTATGCATAATGACGTATTAAGCCGTGACGCCTGCAGGGAATTCTGATTCTAGCAGTCACGGCGAAAAATTCAAAGTTCAAAATTTCCCGCTGTAACTACTAAGACCAGAATTCCCTGCAAGTGTCACGGAAATTAAAACAGGGTGGAGTAAACTGCACGCGCCCCTTGGCCTGTCTCGGTCAAATGTAAAATACAAATAATTCTTGTTTTGTATTACACTTTAGTTAGCGCTGCAAAGTGACAGGGCAACATTTATGAAATGTGCAAAAAAATCGCGACAACAAGAAATTCTTTTGACCGAAGGAGCTTCCTTTCTCTCAGCGTGGTTAGTATGATTGTGCTATGTTGATCTTTATCATGAGACTCTTGCAATCCGAGACAGCCCTACACATCTAGTTTGAGTAGGAATATCTAGTTTACTGTGGAAATAAACCCTTTATCGTATGTTTTGAGAACAAAATAGATCACTTGCGAATTTCCAAGATTGCTTTTGCATGTACATTTGACACTTTAAAATATTTATTCTTCTCTTCTATTTGTTTTTTTAGGAAGGTACTATGTTATGATCCGCAAGAACGTCTTGAAACGGAAGGACTTCCCGTTCCGGTAAAAACATAGTTTCACAATCATTTACAAACATTTTTTTCTATTCTATATTATTGCAGGATAATGTCCGGTTACAGGCAATTGACGAAACACTGAAAATGTTTGTTTTAGGCAAATAAGAAAATCCTGATTTGTCATTGCAAGACAAACCAATGTCTGGCATCTTTGTCCGACTTCTCGTTCAGGTAACAAAAATTACACGTGTACAGTATATAGACCCTTATCAAAAGTCTTTTAGTTTGCGGACAGAACATGTTCCTGACTGGTCAACTGGGAGCACTGCAAACTACGTCATGTTAAATGGTTCGTGTGTCAGTGGGTGGGTGGGTAGGTGGGGTTCGTGTGTCAGTGGGTGGGTGGGTAGGTGGGTTCGTGTGTCAGTGGGTGGGTAGGTAGGTGGGGTTCGTGTTTCAGTTTGGGGCTTATGTCGTGTGCAGCAGAATCGTTGTTTCATCAAACAGGATCATTATGCTGTTAGAAAAACAAACTCAAAAACTATATATGATTAATGTACTCATAGCGCATGGCATACGTCAAGCTGTCTGATTGGCCAACTCACATTTGATTTGAAAAATAATATTATATTTTACTGAATGATCTAGGACACCATTTGGTCGCGAACAAGAGGTGGTTGCCCAGACCTGCCTAAACTCTCACAAAGCTGAAATGCCTTTGAATCACTGGGTGTTCGTCAAAGATGAATGTGGTCAGCGGTTGCCGTCGAGAACCTCGCTCCCGAGCAGACCTGTGACTCGTGCTAGTGATAAGAACCCGCACACGAGTTTACCACCTACAGCAAGTTCACTGGCTACAGCACCCTCAACGGGCGTTCCGTCGGCGGTTCCGTCAACTGTCAGGCCTGAAAGCCAGACGACCAGTCACAAATCGCGCTAGTCTGGTGTGCGTGAAAAAAATTAAAACTAATTATTTGTAAATATTGGTCGTTATTAAATTTAATACTTGTAATTACTGCCTTAAGGTCTAATTCTAAACACGATCCAATTCACTTCTGATGGATGTTTTATAGCTGTTGACTTGCAATGTATGTAGGCAGCAAATCAACCTAAACCAACACAGTGCTGCTTTATTAATAAATTACTATATTGCATACATCAGAAAATTCAGAAGTGAATTAGATCCAACAAAATTGGATCGTTTGAACAGACCTTTACAAAAATTTTTTGTCAACAAGGCTAATTAGTATGTCAATCAGTGAGGCAAAAAGGGTTGAGCACTTAAAAAGGTCAGATTGGTTAACTTGAAAATTTATCTCAAAAGAAGACAAGAGATGACATTTTTGACTCACAATGGAAACATATTTGCTTCAAAGCCAAAACTCAGAAGGAGTAAGTGGAATTCACTCTCATGCTCAAAGTTCAAGATTTCAGTTATTGAAAGGACAACCTTGTATCCAACAGCAAAATTACCCTGCGTATGAGGTTGCCTTGAATCATCTGTATCAAAGAAAATCACAACAAAATTTACAAGCAAAACAGGTCTCTTCAAACATGAGTCTGGGCTATGTTAGATTAAGCAAGGCAATTTTGCCACAATTTTACAAAGAGGGATGTTTTTTATTTAAAATATTTCCCAATAACTGCAGGAAGCACCCTTCAGGTCTGTTCACACAATCCAATCTTGTTGGATTCAAATTTCACTTCTGATGTATGAAATGAATTCAGTTATTGATAAAGCAGTACTGCATTGGTCAGGTTGATGTGCTGCCCACATACATTGCAAGTCAGAAAACTATAAAACATCCATCAGAAGTGAATTGGATCCAACAAAATTGGATTGTGTGAACAGACCTTTATATAAAAACAGCCTAAAATAACTACAGCATGTTTTTACAGCATAGCTTGCATGAAGTCTTCATGTGTAAAGTCATGTTGATGCAAGTTGTTCAAAACAGGATAATAATAGACAAGTCTATTATTTCTATAGATGCAACACAACATTGTTCACTCCAGATGTGACAACCTGATCAATTTTTTGCCATGTTGTTTCCTGTTTGGATGTTACCTATCACTACCACTGTACCACATGCAGTAGATGAGAAATAGCTCAAACTTTCCCAGCCTTTATGTAGTGTATATGTGCAAGTCAGTCCTCAAAATTGCGAAAATATTTTGAGGTGCCCTTTGCATCTGCCACTTATTACATATCGTATCAACAATGACCAGGTGGAATCTAGTATAGCTGAGGCACAGTGGTTCCACAAGTCTTGCATATACTCATATAAGAGGCTTATATGATATATGAGTTCATATTTAGCTCTGTTATTTGTGCTGTATTCAGCATTGGTTTTATCTGCTATTTTGGGGTACTTTTAATTTTCTATTATGGGTTCAAACAATTAAAATATGAAGAGCAATTTTTCAGAATCAATAGACCATGCAATTAATAATTTAACTTAAAATTAAAAACAGTTGCAGTTACCAGGTCTTACACTCACAACATTGAAAGAAAGGTATCCAAAAAATGACTGCATATTCATAATCATGAGAAAGCATTACTGGGTATTCTCCAAATTTCATAGAACATATTTTTAAGGAGAGAAAACTTTAAAGTATCTTTATTATATATGAAAAACTATTTACACAAACAAATGCATTGATAAAATGCCAGTCAATCAAATCATCACCACCCTTTCTGAAGCTTGCAACATGAGTACATTTCTAGTACCAACCAAAGCAACTGCACCATTTCTATGGCTTATGAGATGAAAAGAGGATGGATTCTCTACAATCTCTGATATAAAAAGTAAATGTGAACGTTGAAGTTCACCAGTTTCTGCCGATAAATAATCCACAAAGACTTCACTACCCTCAACAGCTAATCCAACAATGCTTTTTAGCACACGGTTGTAACACATACTCCAGTAATGATGTTTCCTGGCACGAAATCGAACACAATTTTGCAACTCTCCGTCTTGTGTGAGGATATAAAGCAATCTTTCTCTACCACTTTTTGCAACAAGCACAATTTCTTCATTGCAAGAAATAAACATGCACTCTATTGACCCGAAACCAAAAAGCCATTTGAACATCACATCATCCACAGATTCCTCATTCTTTAGTGTTGATGCAAGCAAACTGCCTAGGGGCTCACTTTTGTTTTGTAGTGGTTGGACTTCTCTCATTTTGTATAAATACACTATGTTCTCTCCAAAGTCATTCTCACAACATATGACAATCTTCTTCTCTTTGGTCACAGCAAGATAACACAGAATACGACCTTCAAGGAATGTCAGTCTGCGATGATAACTAAGGATTCCATCTTTTGTGTAAACTGATAGTTTATAACAACTATCATGCCAGGACAGGACATACACTTGGTCATCATTATCAACAGCAACAGAACAGTATTCAATATCTTGGGATGTTACATCAATGGAAGAAGAAAACTGCTGCAATTTGCCTGAGGTTGTGTTAAGTTTCCCAAGAACATGTTTTTCATCATTGCCAGAGAAAAGGCAAACGAGATCTCCATTACTATTTAGAACAGGAATGGTAATGTACATATCATGTTCTATGTGTGAAATGTCCCAGGGATGTAGGGCTTCCCTTTCCTCTGCATTTAATTCTAACCTTTCATCTTCGACTTCGTAATAAATTGGAGATATAACAAGCTCATCGTCGCATTCTATCATTGGCATGTCAAAAACGGCCACTCTTCGCTTTGTCAATTTTATAATATTGACTAGAAATAAATTTATCATTATTACTGACTTTATAAGTTCAGTTCGTGCAGATTTCTTAAATAGAGATTTAAGTCCTCCACGGAAATGCAATAAAAAAGTATTTTGAATGGCTGGAATCGTATGAATCTCTTGAATATACTGCAAGCAATCAATGGCAAAAATTTCCAGATCATCCAAATGCTCTAGCATTGCACTTGCAATGCGTAGTTTACTTGCTAAAATTCTGTCCTCAATGCTTAGAAATTCGCTGCAAAAAGCACGTGTTGCGGCATATCTGGCTTGAGTGAACTTCCCCTTGCTGCGCTGTGACTCGCATTGCATTATGGCATCATCAAATATATTTTGCTCTTGTACTAGATTTGCCTTTGTTACACTTGAACAGAGATTCGGGGACTCGGATGTAGATGAATTTCCTTCTTTAAGTGAGATCCGAAGATGAGAAACACCTTCGCTGAGTAACAACAGGCTGTTACATAGATCTCTTCTTGCTAATCCGTCAAGTTTATGTTTTATTTCGTCCAATTCACGAACAATCAAATTCGTCATTTGAGGCAGTGTAGGGTCGTCTTTCCTCGCAACAGTAGGCGTTCGAACCTTGCCACTGATAAGGCTAATGGCAGAACACAATAAACTTGATGTTATTTCAGACATGACTGCGTTTTTCTGCAAATGGTCTCTAATAAACCTATTCCATAGCACCTGTAATAGCACCACTGATCCTCTCTTAGTCTCTTTGCCAAGTTCGAGACTACGACTCTACGACACAGTGTCTACGAGTTCGCTCAATCATTCTGTCTACCGTGATGCTTTGCAATTCTGCAATTCCGTGATGCTTTGCAATTCCCTAAGCCAGATCACAGATTAATACGATTAATGATTAATACCCAGATCCACTGAGCTATATTAAAATTTGCTCATTATTTTTCGGTAACTTTGCCGCCAACTTTTTAAAGCCAAGGCCACAAATAGTTTTTATTTTAAGATGAATACAAACAAATATATATAAAAATGTGGACAAACTAAAGATTTTAATACTGACACAAACGGACAGGTTTATTATTTTATTTTCGTAATAATATTTTTTTTATTTATACATTCCAATATGTTATTGTTATATGAAATTTTACAAATGTTTGAATGTTTTGGGACTATCGTCGGATATTTTGAGGACAACTAGGAATTTATGGACAACAATTTGACTTTTCTAAACCCTGAACTGATGAATTGCAGAAAGTATGTAATCAGTATTCAGTATGTGATGTTGTCTTCAGGAGTACTTTTCATTCAAGTCATCAACTTGTACCTCAATGGGCTATAAAAGTTTTCAGCATTGTCTAATTGCATCCCTGGACCCCTGGTCATAGTAAATAATAATTTTCATCCCTCCATAGGCTCCACTGATTAGCCTAATAAAAATAGCCCTCTTGGAGGTTGATAACACAAAGAGAAAATTGAAGCAGATTGAAGACACACTGCTTAGTCAATGCATGTTTATATTTATTTCATTAATTAATAAATATAACAATTGGTATAAAAACACCAGCCAACAACAAAATCAGATAACATGGTAATGAAGAATAACAATGCACATTCATAAAATGCATGAACTTCATCCAAAAAAAAATAGAGATCTGATCAAGATTTATTCACAAGGTGCAAGAAGCTAAAAAATAAATTATAAACTATGATATTAACTAAGCTTTAACAGCCACTGTCGGAAGTTGAAATTTTACACTGTTTACAGCATCTTATTATTTTGTATCAGCACCCACTCAACACTTTTGCAGTCAGATCAAGTTAATTGATGATGGGTGGGATCAAGGGAATGCTTTACCTATTAACATTGATGTTTGCTATTATGAAAACAACATAGACCGAACTCAAAAGATTGACACTACCAGGAATTTAATTCCTTCCCCACACAAGTCAAGAAAAAATGATAAAATGTGGGTACATAACAGTTGCATTGACAGCACTGTAATGCACCAAAGGGCGAAAATAGTATATTTACTGTTTGTACCACACGTTTTGATAGATTTATAGTCTCAGAGGCTTTGGTAACCAGTTTATACTACGATCTAAACTCGAAAGGTAAAAAACGAAATTGTTTATAATATAAAAAAAGTTAAAAAACAGCTTACCTGGATGCTATAAAAATTAAAATAACAGTAAAATGAGAAAATTCCCTCTACCGATAAGTGAATTAAGCCATTCGCAACCTCAGACGTATGGCACAAAGTTACGTCTCCTTTCCATTTGTTGAACAGGGAAAAAGAGGAACACTTTTATCCTTTTTAGATGAAAAACAAAAAAATATATACAGAAAATATTTTCATAAAAATCGGGAGGGTGAGGACACAGTTTTTCCCTTTGTATTGCGGTATGTCAGTGGCAACTACCATGAGCAAAAGGAACCAAGTGGCATCAGTAAAGCTCAAAATCCGCCATCTTAGTGTCTTCAACTTTTGCCTGAGAACAAGTCCTCCAGGATTTTAATATAGCTCAGTGGGTAGGTATAGCCAGTGAATCAGAATCACTGATCAGAACATAGTAGCCCAGAAATCTGTTTGTACTCAGTCTTCGACTGCATTGTTTATGCGCATGGTCAGCTATTACTGTCTGTACTATATACTGTATTAAATATTAATTATGAAAAAAATCTGTTCTATTAGCAATGTTTTGGATTCTATGAGGTCTCACATATAGCATATTTAACACCAACAATGATATGAGCAGATACCATCAGCTGAAAAAAGCAAAAGAGCACAAGTTAGATCTAGACCAAAAAAATGAGTTCTACAAAATGCTCAGATACTACAGGCATATTTTAGACCAAAATTTTAGTAAACAAACTAGAATAAGTTAAATTATGCCCTGACGAGTGGAAAGAACATTTAACTTTTCCTAATTTCATCCTTTTCATTGCTCCTAAAAAGTATTGCGCGCATTTTTCGTGGTCCTAAAACTGTTTTTTTCACAAAGGCAGGTGAAAAATCCAACAGAAAAATTTAGTTACAAAGTGTGAGGATAGTCAAATTCTTGATCTATTGAGTTATGAATGGATCCTCTATATGAATGCAACAATAATTTAAATATGCTATATGTGAGACCTCATAGAATCCAAAACATTGCTAATGGAACGGGTTTTTTTCAAAATTCTATAATTTACATACCTCTTCTTATAATTTAAAGGCTCGCCAGTATTGATCAAGCTTTATTTTCCTTCCAGGTGACCTTTTCAAAATACCAAACAAAACATGTCAAAAATAGTGGACACATACAATGCCAATTTTACCCCTTTGGGCTTTGGCGCATTTTTCCCATATTGAATCTTAATTCTAATAAAAAGACTATAGATAAAACTTTGATTTAAGCCTAATTTCAGGGTGTGAGGATACCCTAATTTTCGAGCTATACTTCAATGAAGATGGGTGGATTTGCAATAAAATTCGTTAATAGAGGTATATAATTGACAACTGTGTCATCCGCAAGATTGAGTTTTGGAACCACTTCTGAGACATTTTACTGACACTTTAATACATGAAGAACTAACATCAGCTTAAATCCAACTAGCTCTGTAGCTGTGGTAAAAATCAGCTAAAAATAGCTTGGTGTGGAGATGCAATTATTTAATTTTTCGCCAGCGAAAATACATTCCATTTCGTAACGGATTTCGGCGCATTTTAGGGAGCGGTCATAAAGTAACTGCTAGGGTGGGCCGGAGGAAATAAAGATGGGCCATGAAATTATTTTCATTAGTTTGGGTGGGCCATCAATTACTTTTTGTGAAAATGGATGGGCCATGAAACAAAATACAGCCTGTTTGCACTCAATACATACTATAAGCGACGCTGCATGGTTGGTTTGATCAAAGTGATAGACACGCTGTACATTAACATATATAGCAGGATGGGTCATGAAACTTTTCCAATGACTTATGATGGGCTTTTAGATCTTTTCTAGATTTTCAGGATGGGCCACCGAATTTTTTTAGGAAAACAGATTTTTCCCTCCGGCCCACCCTAGCAGTTACTTTATGACCGCTCCCTTAGTTTATCGTAAACCGCTTTTCTTTCTCAACAACAGCAGCGAATTTTTAATGAACATGCTTTAGAGTAAATAGCAAAAATATTGCATCAAAGTCTGTATTTTTAATTCCTCGATGCGCATGCAAATTGAAGAAGAAATAAGCCCGCAATTATCGGTCAGTGCGAACCACCTGGGGCCGGTTGTTTGCTATAATTTTGATTAAATCTTAGTATTCCTAAATCGAGGATGTTCTTCAATAATTGCCTGTTCCAAATATGAAATTTTATCGCCTTTCAAGCATTTTTAGAACGGTTGAAATTTAAAAAAATCGCTCTCCGGTGGATAGTGCTATTCGGCTTTCATCAGTAATTTCCATAGCAACCGCACTAATATTATGTCATCTTAAAAATCAACCAATCAGATCAATTATTATGCATTACTAATGAAATCTCGATGGTGATTGGCTAAAACCTCTTACCCCTACCACAACGTTTTGCAGTTTTGAGTTTCAACCTTCACACTTAACAGGAGTAGAGGACAACCTTCATTAAATTAGCTGTATGTATACTTTCAACTCGACATGAAACTAGGCCCTTTATATTTGAAGGCGTTAATTTTCATATTTGACTCTCAATCAATCACAAGTACATCAATCACAAGAGAGAAAATTTACCAATATAAAATTCTGTCATTCCTGGCAAGGCTGCTATGAAACTATGAAAGTGGTCAAATTTCATGTCCTATTTACAATAATATATGTCTATAAGGGCTTTTCTATTTATATTTTAATACTTGGTTTAATATATATTCAATACTGTTATGTTCAATAATTGTGTTTATTAAGCAAATATGGAGTTCAACCTATTTATATTAACATTGTTATTTACCTTGTAGTAAACATTACATGTACAAGCATGTTTGTATCTTTGTTATTTAATATTTTATTATAAAAGTATTCCGATTTTTTCTATCTTTGATTCTTTGGCCGGGAGCCGGTCCCAGGAATTTGAAAAATGACGTCCTCTTTGACGTCGCGTCGTGTTTGCTAATTATAGCTCAGTGGCTAAACCAGTAAACCTATCTAATATATTATCTAATATAGCTCAATGGGCCGTTCCCCTCGCCATCAGTGTTGCCAACTATAATTTTGTAAAAATCCCAAGTAAGCGCCTGAAATATCCCGAGATTTCCCCTAAAATCCCGAGATTCTAATTTCGACCCCAGTCCTCAGCCGTGGCGCACCCTAGTACCCAGTCCGCTCAGTGTGCGTTTATAAAGCGGTACTTCTCTGCATAACCGATTGTACAAATAGTCTTTATTGAGTGACTTTGAGTAAGTATTTTAAGTACAAGCGGACGAACCTTGGATTTTTAATATGTTTTTCTGTCAATTTAACGAAAACATCTTTTCCCAAATTCCAAACTTCCCTTTCCCAAAAATCCCTAAAAAAATCCCGAGATTACCATTTGAGAAATAAATCCCAAAAAAATCCCAAATGCTTCAAAAAATCCGGAGATCTCGGGATAAAATCCCGAACTTGGCAACACTGCTCGCCATGAACACAGAAGACCCTGGGCACGAGGTTGCCTCAGTGAACTGAAATAAAACTGGAACGCTCACTCTGCCGGAAGTTTGAAGCCAAGATGGCGGATCATGAAGCCTTTCTTGTAGGTATGATCCAGGCCTCCACGCGGAAATTTTGTCGGGAATTCTGATTTTTCCTTTGAAGTTTCCGCGCCAGAGGCCTGGATCATACCTACAAGAAAGGCTTCATGATCCGCCATCTTGGCTTCACTCATCAATGAGGGAAAGTCATAGAGTGAGCATTCCAGTTTTATTTGAGTTCACTGGGTTGCCTTGACTTGCGCGCCAAATCACGTGGCCAAATGCATTGCCAAATGCTGGCTCCTCGACGGCCACTTTTCCCATGATGCTTCGCTAACATGCAAGTTTCCTCTTGGCACGAAATCATTTTAGAGAGGCGGAGGAGGCTAGCTATGCGCTGATTGGCTTAATGGCTCAGATCATTCGGAAATATATGAAATAGAAATATAGAATAATGAAATAGTGTAGTTTTCCAGGTTGTTACGCATAGAAATAATAGACATTAAGATATTAAGGGAATTGTCGGAATTCTTTGTCACTATTTCTAATTTTCTATGTTGTTTATACGCCAGTCAGCGCTTCCACTTGCCAGGAAATTTTCTGGCAAAAGGAAATATTAAAATATCAGGAAAATGCAAGGAAATATTAAATTTTCGATAATTTTGTTTTTTATTTCGAGATTTTAAATAATTTTTAATACAAAATCACTCAAATTGTTTTTGATTTCAATGGTTGAAGAGATTGGAGAAGGCCAAATGTGGCTTTGCTGACATATTCATACTGCATTTATTATAATTTATACGTTAAACCTACATATTAACCATATTAACAAATTAACGAGTAACGACATGAAAGCAAATGATGCTGTCAAAGACTCTGTAGTGTAGTCCGTGCTGCGTTACCAAAAAATACAATTTAATATTGTACTTGAAAAAGCAATTTCTAAATATTTTTTTCAATAGGAGCACTAGGCTAGTTCTCTTACTAAAAATGTATTGGAATTTGAGAAATTACTTTATTGAAAACTTTGTTCTATGTTCTGATTTATTGTGAGACAATATTAAAAACAGTTTGAATAGAAACAGGGAGCAGCGTGGCAGCGTCTTCGAACAACTTAGCATCAAATGTGGTATAACAACTGCCTAAAAATGACAAAACACTTCTCGACGTTTCGACCTGATGGCCTTCGTCAGGTCAGCCGGAACTTTTCTCCTGACGAAGGCCCTCAGGTCGAGACGTCGAGAAGTGTTTTGTCTATTTTAGGCAGTTTTTATACCACATTTGACATTAAAATTTAAAAACATATTGACATTAACATAAAAAATGGCCAAAGCATTTAAGTCTGAAAATTATCAGTTTATGTCACTTACCCGAGTTGTTCGGAGTTATAAAAGCGCTACAAATGCAGATATTTATGGGAGGAAAATACTCAACTGCCAGGAAATTTGGAAGGAAATTTTGTGGAAGGAAATATGAAAGAAAAACAGGAAAAGGAAATAAAATTTGGGTTGCAGCGAGTGGAAACACAAACTGCAACCACTGACTCAGTGAACTATAATAAATAACTGGAATTTTTGGCTTCATTCGCGCGTGACTCGCGAGACACTGCAGATGCAGAGCGAATTTGAAAGAATTTTGATTTTTTGTTTGTTTCATGGTTTTAAATGTTTTTTTTTATGGAATTATAGTGGAATTACTCTTAAATTCAACCAGGTGAACTGTTTTACGAATTACAACTGGAGTTGCCGATCAGATTGGAAACAAATTTTCTTAAACGGAACAAGTTTATAGCGATGTGCAATTTTGACAACAATATTTGTACGAAACGGATATCCTAAAGCTAAAACTCCCTAAAGAAATTTAACTCCCTAAAAAATTTTTCGGGGAGTTTTTATCAAATTTACGAAATCACAAAAAAACATTTTGTTTTGGCCGTGTTTGTTTTTGCGTGTAAAGACTGGAGGTGACTTAGCTTCAACTTCCTGTCAGAAGGTAGCGTTCCAGTTATATTTATTTCACTGCACTGACTGCAACTGCCGTAAAATGCAGTGACGTCAGTAAGATTTAGTAAAGTCACGCAAAAAATGAGTTGTCTTCTAATGGTATTCTATGTTTATGTCTATATTCTAACTGAATAGTATCACTACTTTGCAATGGCGCTCCACTAGTGGCATAATAGTAGCATATGCGATGGATCCTGTCATCTATAAAAGTGTAGCGAACTTCGTATTCGGTTTCTTGATCGTAACAGTACGCAGCTACGTTGCGGCGAAACTGAGAAATGGTGATCTGGCCGACAGGAAAATCGGAGCAATGTTTGCAAGCCCTCTCGATAAGATGCTGGCTAAACTTTTCGAAATTTCGCATCAGGAACTTCGCATAAGTATAACCCATTTGAAACAAGGTATTAGACGTCTCAACCTTGTTCTTGGTAAGTTTAAAAAAAACACTTATAGGCAAGCCAAGTAGGTACAAATATGAGAGCCTTGAAGCACAATTTTTATAAATTATCTAATTTTATATGTCAAGTTCAGAGAGCAGCTCAGATTTTAACTGCACAAGTACATAATGTGCACTTAAATTAACACTTACGTAAATATGTACAAAAAAGTATCAGTCCAAAATATTGTTGAATGTGCGAAAGTCATTTTATTGTATTCTACCATAGTGAAGTTGTGATCCCTTGGGTCCCTTTAAAAAAAACCTTAAAAGATAATCACACATGCAATACCGCCACATAGACTAGGTACTACCTGTGATTTATAGATGTACGTGAGGCACTTTCACATTATTATAGTAATGTGCTGCCATTTGGTATACAAATCATGAGCTAGAACTTTATCAGGGGTGTAGCATGACGCCTGTTTCAGTTGTCAAACTTTTCATATGCCAAATCTAATGTTAATGAGCAAAAGTCTTTGTTTAAGTTCATTTGCATTAGATTTGGCAGTATGAAAAGTTTGACCTAAAACAGGTCTAAAGAAATCATATAGCGATATTGGTGCAAAAATTATTCTGATGTTACAGCAAGTTTGATTGGCTTGATAATTTTGTGAAACCAATCAAATTTTGTGTAACATTAGACTTTCCATGTTTGAGTCATTATAAGAAAGGTCTATTATCAGAAGTAATTAAGTTGAGCAAAACTGGGGGGTGAAGCCCACAGCTTATTATAGTCACCTTACCTTGATAAAAACTTGCTTTTTGGAAAGTAGTTAAGGTGGCTCCCTATAGTTTCTTGAAATTGTTAAATGCACATTTAAACAAGAATATTAAGTGTCTAAATGTTCAGCTAGAATTAGACTAAAATTTAATGTACCTTAAAGCAAGGTATCTATAGACCCTGGTTACTACCTATTGCTAAAAGCAACATGCAGTGAAGTTTCAGAATTTAAATAGAGTTTAAAGTGGAAGTCAAGTGCATGGACCCATTCTGCATCGCATCAGTTCTCCTCATAATGATGGAGGGCCCTCCTTATAAAAATTTGCCCAAATTTTGCATGTTTACAATTTTTCTGCACATAAACTCTAATATACATTCATTTAGAATGTAGCTAACCTAAATACAGTATTAAATGTTAACACAGCTATTGTATTTTAAAAAGTATAGAAGTTCAAACAAACTGCTTGTTTACATACATACTTGTGTTTGTTTACATAGGTACTTGTATTGCAAACAAGTTTAGTGACCACAATTTTGCAATATAAACTCAACTCTACTTGGTGGCCATTTTGAAACATGTCTGTTGCTTCTGGCATTGTTTGCCAAGCACAAATTTTTTAACAGGTTTTAGATATGTTGTATGAAAGATATATAAAATTTTATCCTTCTAACCTAACATTTATATGTTGAATTTCCCTGTTAAAAACATTTTGATAAACTGTAGAGAACCACCTTGAAATGCAATACCTTCTCTTACATTTACATAGGTGGAGATATTTTCTACAGTGCTAGGAAAAGCTCATCCCAGGTTAATGTTGTTAAAATATCACATGCAGCATCAGAAACTGTAAAAGAAGTGCTGGTACACCATGAGGGAAATAAAGATGATTATCAAAAGGGACATAAATATGATTTATATTTAAAACGAAAGAAGGAAGCAATAGAATCTTTCAAACAGGCTGCTGTTGAAGCTCTGAAGGCATTATGTAACAGAGATTTGGAACCAGAAGAACATATTATTGCAAGTTATGTGCTTCTTGCATGTACAATACTTGGAAACTTAGATGACCGAGAACAAGCGGTCATTGACTGCTGGGGGAATCTTGAAGAACTGCATGATATACCAG
Source organism: Dendronephthya gigantea (assembly GCF_004324835.1). Classification (NCBI taxonomy): domain Eukaryota; kingdom Metazoa; phylum Cnidaria; class Anthozoa; order Malacalcyonacea; family Nephtheidae; genus Dendronephthya; species Dendronephthya gigantea. The sequence goes on along the minus strand of NW_021163066.1, from coordinate 1,325,713 downwards.
CAATACATAAAACATTCTTAGCACATGCAAATGGGGGATGGAGATCAAGGTTTCTTAAGGAATCAAGAAATAAAATAATTGAAAGTATAGTTGACATCCATTCCATCATTTTTTATTTTATCTCAAAGTTTTCAGAAAAAAGAATTGGTGTTTTAGATTGGCCTATGGTGGGATGTGATACACTGGCTATTAACCCAATTCTTTACCAGGAAACAAAGTTATATTATAATCTGAAGGATAAGAAAGAAGATCACCCAAGCCTTTGGCAGAGTAACAAACTTAATGATAAGGAAATTCCAAATCCAAGTCTAAATTGCTCTTTTGACAGCAAAGGGAATCTTGTTTGCATTTTAACCAACAAAGATGAAAAACATGTTCTTGGGAAACTTAACTCAACCTCTGGTGAATTGCAGCAGTTTTCATCTTCCATTGATGTAACATCTAAAGATATTGAATACTGTTCTGTCGCTGTTGATGATGATGACCAAGTGTATCTCCTGTCCAGGCATGATAGTTGTTATAAACTATCAGTTTACACAAAAGATGGAATCCTTAGTTATCATCGCAGACTGACATTCCTTAAAGGTCGTGTTCTGTGTTATCTTGCTGTGACCAAAGAGAAGAAGATTGTCATATGTTGTGAGAATGACTTTGGAGAGAACATAGTGTATTTATACAAAACGAGTGAAGACCACCCACTGCACAATGAAGAATATACTACCTTAGCTAGGAGCCATTCAATCATGTTACAGAATGTCGGATACACTGCAAGGTCAACAACTCATTCTACCCAACCACAGAGTGAAGAATCTTCCACCAGATCTACCAGTCATTCAACACCACCACAAAATGAAGAATCTTCCACCAGATCTACCAGTCATTCAACACCACCACAGAATGAAGAATCTTCTGCCAGTCATTCAACACCACCACAAAATGATGAATCTTCCACCAGATCTACCAGTCATTCAACACCACCACAGAATGAAGAATCTTCCACCAGATCTGCCAGTCATTCAACACCACCACAGAATGAAGAATCTTCCACCAGATCTGCCAGTCATTCAACACCACCACAGAATGAAGAATCTTCCACCAGATCTACCAGTCATTCAACACCACCACAAAATGATGAATCTTCCACCAGATCTGCCAGTCATTCACCACCACCACAGAATGAAGAATCTTCCACCAGATCTACCAGTCATTCAACACCACCACAAAATGAAGAATCTTCCACCAGATCTACCAGTCATTCAACACCACCACAGAATGAAGAATCTTCCACCAGATCTGCCAGTCATTCAACACCACCACAAAATGAAGAATCTTCCACCAGATCTACCAGTCATTCAACACCACCACAAAATGAAGAATCTTCCACCAGATCTACCAGTCATTCAACACCACCACAAATGAAGAATCTTCCACCAGATCTACCAGTCATTCAACACCACCACAGAATGAAGAATCTTCCACCAGATCTGCCAGTCATTCAACACCACCACATAATGAAGAATCTTCCACCAGATCTACCAGTCATTCAACACCACCACAAATGAAGAATCTTCCACCAGATCTGCCAGTCATTCAACACCACCACAAATGAAGAATCTTCCACCAGATCTACCAGTCATTCAACACCGCCACAGAATGAAGAATCTTCCACCAGATCTGCCAGTCATTCAACACCACCACAAAATGAAGAATCTTCCACCAGATCTACCACCAGATCTACCAGTCATTCAACACCACCACAGAATGAAGAATCTTCCACCAGATCTGCCAGTCATTCAACACCACCACAAAATGAAGAATCTTCCACCAGATCTACCAGTCATTCAACACCACCACAAAATGAAGAATCTTCCACCAGATCTACCAGTCATTCAACACCACCACAAAATGAAGAATCTTCCACCAGATCTACCAGTCATTCAACACCACCACAAAATGAAGAATCTTCCACCAGATCTACCAGTCATTCAACACCACCACAAAATGAAGAATCGTCCACCAGATCTACCAGTCATTCAACACCACCACAAAATGAAGAATCTTCCACCAGATCTACCAGTCATTCAACACCACCACAAAATGAAGAATCTTCCACCAGATCTACCAGTCATTCAACACCACCACAAAATGAAGAATCTTCCGCGAGGTCTACCAGTCAAACGAAAAGATTTGCTCTCAATTTGAAAAATCATTCAATAGAGGGTATGTTTGTTTCCCGCGATAATGAAATAATAATAGCAGCAATAAATTATACTGAAAAATCACGTGAAGTGTACATCTACATCTACTCAGAAGACGGATATAGGAAGACGTCTTTAAAATTTCGTCCAAGTAAAGGTAACAATTGCTATTTAAGTATTTGTTGGGACCAAGATTCGAAAGACATAATTGGTTATACAGTTTCAAACGATCGGATCTTTGTAGATCATTTATCTGTTGAAACTGGTGAAATTCATTGTTCCTATTTATTAAATTCAATGAACTTTCCAGACAATATATCCTCTTTCCATCTAGTCTGCCATGCAAATGGTAGACTTGCTTTAGTTCAGGAAAAGCATGTTATTTTACTGCGCTCAAAGTAAGAAATGAACAGGAAGTCTCACTCGATGTACAGCGCCGGTGTCCCAAAAAAAACGCTACTAGTCGCTAGTCTTTGAATTCAAAAAAGCCATATTTCGTTGAATTAGTCTTACAAGTATAATTGCTTCGGAATAATTAGCGCGCTGTGAAACAAAGATTTTTCACTAAGGGACATGATCGAAAAACTCACAGAAATATGCAGTGTTGTGCAAATTGTGAACAGCTTCGTTCAATTGCAAAATGACTAAATGGTTCCCTGAACGACAGAGCGACGTGTATTTGTTGCTCTAGAGTATCAGAGGACGCACAGTTTAATTTGAATTTCAAAAACTAAAGGGTTTTTTTGGGACACCGTGTAGAACGATATATGATACCACATGTGATAATTTATAGAAAAGTCCAACTTTTTATTCAGTAATCGCGAATACTGAACTGCTTTGTAAAGGTGATAATTCGATTTCAAATTGTCAAACGTGAACAAATATCTCGACAATCTTCTGGAAGTATCTCGAAATCTCGACTTATTAAAACGTTTTATGCGAAATTGAGCACCGTTCTACAATGTAGTTTTAATATAGGTCAGAATTTCAATAATCACCTTTGTAATCATACCGTAATGGCTAATGCTTATTAATACAATACAAGTTATATAACGTCAGCTCCTTGCTTGGCATTCCGCACTGTATTCCTAGTAGTTTTTGGCACTATTTAACAATTAGACAACGAGTCCGAGATGTCTATGAGCGAATAGTCAACGAAGGCGAAGCCTGAGTTGACTATTTGCTCATGGACAACGAAGGCGAGTTGTCTAATTGTTTTACTATACACCCTGTACCTAGATATATTAATTTCGAGAAAATAATCGATACACCGCGATTACAGCGAAAAATAATTTGATAAATTCAATTTTATACGGTCGCGCGAGCGAATTTTTCCTAAACGTTCACCATTACGAATAGACAATGGTTGAGTAGCCAATCAGAATGTAGGATTTGTAATAGACAATAGTCAGGGGCCGGTTGTATCAAGCCCGTTTAGCTTAAACGGTGGTAAGTTCAAAATAGAAAGCAAGTTTATCGCAATGATAGATAAGGAAGCCTAAAGGAGACTGAGAAAGATCAAGAAAAGCTAACGAGATGTAGCTAAGGTTACAAATATTGACGAAATCTTAGTCGCCTTTGAAAACCGCTTGAACTTAGTCCATTGCATTGTGGTCTACTTTCGAATGGGTGGAAATGGCATGGAAACTAGAAACTGATTATTTAGCAATGCAGCACCTATAATAGGTTTAAACACGAATCACGTTGTGTTATCATGCAGGCAGGCAGAGATTCATGCTAGACCAGGTGTGTTCATCCACTGGCAAATACTGCAGAATCAATCATACCTCTAGGCGGTGCATGTAATAAAACTACACACTTACTAAATAAAGCAAGTGCACCATTCGTGACTCAACTTTCAGAGTGTTCATGAGTACTCAACATTAAGACCATTATCATTCGAGGTCACGTGTACCGACCGACTCTAAAGTATGGTAATACTTCAGCGTTCAGCGCTGTGTCAAACTAAGCATAGAGTGATACATAGGGACAAAAAGGAATAAGGAAGGTAAACTGAGGATTAGCAGGGTTAAAGGGTCAAATAAACGACCAGGAGAGCGAAAGAAACTCTATGTAAGTTCTTACATTAGCTCTTTGACGTCATTATGACGTTTCAAACGGGTATCTCCCATCAGCAGTGCCCACATTCTCGTCATGCCTCGATATCACATGAACGCTTTTCAACTCAAAAATTAGCAGTGAATTTTAGGTTGACTTCAACTGTTATCTCGTTTAATTACAACTTGATTTAATAAAGCAGACATGCGATGTAGTCGGCAGTTTGCCGACTCGTTCCTTATTACATTGCGAGATTATTATCTTTGACATCTTGTCGTGACGAGTTGACGTGTGCTTACATAAAGTTTGATTAAATCGAAGAATTTGCCCGCGCGCAAAGTGGTTGCAAATGTTGACGTGATCACACTTAACGCAATCAGTTGGCCGTCTTTCAAAATCGCTTGAACTTACGTGAACTGATAGGCCATTGCAGTGTGTTCTATTTCCCAATAACAAAATGAACTAACTCAGTCGAATCCCGTTTATATTCCCAAGTGTCTCAAAGTTACGAAACTTTAAGACACACCGGTATAGAAGGACTTGATTGCCATCGTGACCTGGTGGACCATCTGGAAGAGAATTGGACTAGAAAACCAAGGGTCATTTCGTTTCCTAGCGTGGTCAAGCTAATTTTTCAGCACCGCAATATTAATCCACCCAGTCGTACACGCAATCACTAGGTTGTCATGGTTACATTAGTCCCGAATCTAGTTATACTGTATTACTCTTGGTCTATGTGTATTTAAAAAAACCTTTTCCAGCAGACAGTTTTTAACAACTCATATCTTTGGTTTACAACTCATATCTTTGGTTAACAACTCATATCTTGGGTTTACAAGATGTTTATTTTCGGAGTATGTTTTCTCTTCTATGTGTATTTTGTACCAAATTATTGTATTTAGTATAAATTAGTGTATTTTGTTGAAGAGCGTCATCAAAGCAAATATCACCCTAACAGACGCCTATCTGCCAATGTCACCTAAGGGCTGAGGGGGCGTACTGGCATTCGCTGCGATACGTCACGTGGTGAGACAATCTGCACCATTCCCACGGCGATAAATAAATTTCACTAGTGCAAGCACTTCAATTTCCAAGAGCTCTTGATTGACCGTAAGCTAAAGTACAAAAAACAACGGCTTGCAAGATATGTTTTGCCAATCAACCATTGAAGAAGAGTTTTCAAGCTGTTTATTTCTCGAAGGTTCTACTGTAAACACTCATCGTTCCTTGATTTTTTATGCATACCACTTTAATCGCGGAAGAAATCATTTTGCCCCAAGGTGCAAATCATTGTACCATTTTGGGATACTTACTAAACAGGTTTACCGGTCCCTAATGTTTACTGACAGATGTGTTACTAACAGTCAGGCAAAGTGTCTTCTCAGATACTTTAGGCAAAGCGTGTTCATCATTAGGCAAAGTGTCTTCATCATTAGGCAAAGTGTCTCCATCAGTAGGCAAAGTGTTTTCTCAGATAGAGTACTACTAAAATATGTATGGTGGTCTTAATTTTGCAATATTCGAGGAAGGCTTGATGTAAAATCGATAATCTTTCGATATCTCAGGAAGGCTTGATGTTAAATGGAGGACTCCATTCAAAAGTGGAAACAGATAGTAGGAAACGTGATAATTTCGGGTTGACAAATCATAGCAATCTCAGTCAGATTGTCAATTTAATTGGATTTAATTTCAGCTAATGGAAAAATAGATTTCTAGCTTTGAATGAATCTCTAACATTTTGAACGAATTATAGACAAAAAAAAATCGAGATTACATATGTAATGTGATTATAATCACATCATTTCGAGGAAAGACCTCGCGTTAGTCGTGTATCGCTAGAAATCCTTCTAGAGAAGGAATGTTTAAGAGTTTCAGCAACTCTGGTCTTAGGATTATGATCAAATACACGATGAAAACGCTCACATCTGTGCTCCAAACACAAGCAAGGATGAGAGCCTGTGAGAGTCGCGAGATATTCCAGACAAGCTCGTTCATAAAACCTGTTTACCCCCCTCCCCACCCCCTAGGGCTTTCTTGGTACGCTTGGCAACACACATTAGCACGCGTGCCAGTAACCAGAGACCCGTTGTACGAAAGCTGGGTGGCGCTACCCACTGGATGGCTGCATTTTGAAACTCCAATTATGGCCCACACAATCGATTAAGAATTCGAAAAACTCCACCTCAAGAACAGATCACTTTCATAACAACGACAGAATTACATGTTTTCTGCCATGCCATCTTAAAATCGGGGGCGGGCCTTGATTGGCCTCGTTTTAGTGACTAAAATTGAATGGAATTTTAGAACCAAGATGAGGTCATCTAGTCTTAACGAATGAATGCAAGAGTGTGTAAATCCGCATGTATTATGAAAGTGATCCATAGGAGGGTGTCCCGAAAAAAAGGCTAATCTTTGACATTTAAAATAAGCCATATTGCATCGTTGTCAACTCGACGCAAACAATCAGATTCACTGTGTTATAACTAAATGGGATTCCAAAGACTAGCGGGGTTTTTTTTAGGACACCCAGAATACTGAGGATTAATCTGAGTAGCACCAAAGCACGGAGAGGTTTTAGGACGAGCTCAAAAATCACAATCCAGTAGAAAGCGTTACCCAACTTTCATTCAGTACAAACCGCATGTGGTGCAACCGGGCATCTCTTGTTCTCGTTGTAAGAGTTCGTGAAACACTCACGTTAGTCACGTAAGCTCTCATGTCTCATCCATGTTTGATCTGAATCAAAATTGCTTTGTAGAAATTATTTTGGTAGAATTGTTCAAGTTTGTACAGTGCGTTCTCTCAAGAACCTAGAACGTTCGAGATCTGCTTCGTCCCGTCGAATGTCTTCCACTCTCAATGGTCTCGTCAAAATACCCGTCGCGTATGGAGTTCGCATTAGCTCCGGCCGCGATGAGCACTTGCGCGCAGTCGAAGTACCCTCCTTGAACCGCAAGTTCTAACGGAGTGAAGCCTCGTTTATCACAAATGTCTATATCGGCTCCGTTGTCGAGCAGGGCCTCCAGGCATTCAGCGGAGCCCTCCTTGGCCGCTAAGATGACGGCAAACACGCCGTCCACGCACGAATTCGCGTTCACCTTGCCAGAGACGAGCACGCTCTTTACCGTTTCCACATCGTTTTCCAAGATGGCCGTTTTGAATACGGTTAACGGGTCGAACGAGACGCTTCGTCTACGAACCCGAGGTGTCGGTGGCTGCTGCTTTTCCAGTTCTAAGGAATCCGAGAGCCGTCTTCGTAAGCGCTCGTCGCTGGGGACTTTCAAGAGGGAGCTTTGTTTGTCGTCGATTTCATGATCATATGGTGCTGCTACACCCGTGGGCGAATCCCGAGCGCTTTCATTAGCTTCAACTCCACCATTGCTTATCGGAGACCTCGTTTTCCTGACTACTTTCATTTTGACGCGAAGCGTTGTGTTCACGTTTGGTGTTTTTTCGACGGACTTCAGGCTTGGCGATTGCTTGTACTTTTTCTCGCCGACCACGTTTTGCGTGTGCGTCTCGCCAACAGGGTAGGTGCGTAAAATGCCTTGTAGCATATTGGCAGGACAGGAACTCCCTTATCACGAACCGTTGCGATTAGGCAGACTTAATACGACAATTGTCAATTAACATATTCGACAGAACACGGCACGAATTCCAAAAAGCCCCTTTGCTTTCAAATGCTCATGTTCTGCGCGTTGATGTGTTCAATAAACCGCTCAATCTTTAATCCTAAGCTTTTGTTTATATTGCTTCAGGTTCGACTCGCTATCGTGATGTCACCCACTTCAGAAAACTGGTGTAAAAACCGTAAACAGAAAGTACGATACAAAAAAACTCCGCTTCCAATGTCATCCAATGTGTCCTTGCCTTCGTGAAATGCCAAATGTTTCTAAAACTCTTCGATGGTCCTCAATCTGTTTTTGCATTTAAAGTACTTTATCAATGATTTAATTTAAACTACGCATTCGTTTTGACATGGTAATGTGATATTTATCTACCCACACGTTCGACGCAAGGTCCAAGCGGTTAATGCAGAACACTTGCGCAAATATTGCCGACATAATTTGACAAATGTGGCGAAACTGCGCTAGCGTTATCAGCCTGATATTTCCCTTGATCAGAGACAGGAGGCAATTATTACCGTACGCCAAAACTTTGACAGAAAGAACGTGTTCGTCAACGCCAGTGAAAGCGCTGCAGATTGTTTTCCAGTTCTTGAGATTAGCTTATCAATTTGCGCGGAGTGTTGAAAAGTAATTTGAAGTGCTTGTAGTTTTTTTCTCCTCCATAAACGCACGTTGTTTGTGTTTTTAGGCAAAATTATGCGGAACTTAATATAGACATGAGTTGGCAAAGGTTTCGCGCTGTCAACAAGATGACGAAATGCACCATGATAAAGCCAAAACCATTGCCTCGATACGAAGATCGCTGTAATTTGCCATCAAAGATAGCTGTAAGTTGCAACATACATCATGATTTCTCTCGAACATTCCAGATTGCTTAAAACAGCTTGTCAACAGATCAAAAATAGAAAATCTACCTATTTATACTTTATTCCTTTTAACTGACAACATTTGTTGGTATAAATTGCCAGCAGCAAAGCGCAGATTTTACAGAAACATGGATACACGATTCAGGACATTGTTCGGTTAATTAAAAGCGTAAAAAAAACGCATTTTTTAGATCATCGGCCCGTGTTTTATGATGTTATTATTAATTAAGTAGAAGGTGCAAGGTTAAACTAACACTCGACCATGTAAAATATAACTGCGCTTGAACAATCAATTTTTTTCTGTGTGAATATATTTCTAGATTTCACGACACCCCCTGGAGAATACGGCTTTCGCTTCTTCAATTGAGGGTTTTCCGGGGGGAAATTAACTCTCTACAGTGACCACACAACTGAATAATAACTGTAATACAAAACTTGCAAAAAATCATGAAAGCTGATTACTTAAAATCTCTTTGATATACCTAGCGTATTATGTTAATGCTACTTACGGTGATTTTTTAACCTCTTGAATGTGAAACTTTGAAAGAGCGACAGGAAATACTGCTTGATTTTCGCTGGAGTCTGGACAATTTGCTGACAAAGATAACTTAATTTCGGGCTGTTTTCTGTCGTAAGACTTCTCAATGTCCTTTACCACACTTTTTGGACAAATTCCTGATTCATTTCAACCAAAATTTGTGCAATTCAAACGAAATTTTCTGTGAATTTTAGCAAAATTTTTAACTTCAGCAATTTTTTAAACCCACCGCCATTCGTGTTTCCACTTCGATTTTACAGCCAATCTGCTGAAGCGTCTTCAATTTTTTGGACAGTTTGAATTATATCAATATATTTATTGCCAGTAAAAGCTCAAGCTTGCCCAAATTGGTGAAATTCAAACGTCGCGAAATGGTGAAGAAACAAGCAGATATGGCCATGCAAAATTCAGGAAATTCTGGCTTCTGATACCTTTGTTTTAGGTGCTCAAATTGCGAGTTTCATATTTGTCCTTCACCCCACTACTGCTATGAACCAATCAAATGCAGTAACGCTATCAGATTAACCAATCACAAGCGCAATTGGTCTCCCCAAAAATAGCATCCCAAACTGAAACTGCAGCCTGCAGGGCCATATTTAGGTTGAAAATGGTAGAAAATTGTAGAGATTATCAGTTACATCTATTATGGCAAAAGATACCTGATGAATGAAACCAGTTAAGCCAAATTACAAAGTTCTATTGTTTAATACAATATTTACAAATCCCCTGAGGTAAAAACTGTTCATTTCATCACAAAAAAGCGTGCAAATACAAAGGTGTAAAATTGTTTGCTATGAATGGTTTTCAAACAAGTATCGTTAGTTTATATTTCTTCCTTATATTTCCTCCTGCGGAAAACGGTTTCAATTCGTTCGATACCCAGGACTTTAGCCGGGAAAAAAAATCGACTGACAAGTCGGGTTTTTAAAAAGAATGACCCAGTTAACCCCGCAGAATGCAATTATTGCCAAACAATCTATGATAGATTTCTTTAATAACCCGATTATACCGGAATCAAATTATATTTCAAAAGTAGCTCCTACTATTTCTAGTCTTTATATATACAGTACATTACAGTATACAATAAAAATTTATTTGCTAAACGAATATTCGCGGCTAGCAAAGGAGTCATCGTTTATGCTCCGGTTTTCATCGAACGATATTGAAGGTTGTTGAGGGTAGCTGTCGACTTCTGGTTTATCTTTGGTGAAAGAGAAGACAATACTAAACGCTCGAAGGTAATCAGAGATATTGAGAGTACTTGGAGGATGTTCAGCCTCTTCTTTGTATTCTAGTAAAGTTCTCGAACGAACTAAAATGCAAAAAAAAAAAAATTTCACTTTTCTTTTCTACAATCAGTTCCAACATGTTCTTCCGATCCAGTAAGGACCACCCCTTATTCGTCAAATGTTATTACCTGACTGAACAAGTCTCATTTACGTTTATACTGGATAGCTCTATCAGTTCTAAACTATTCTTCCAAGAGGTCCAGTAAGGATCATCTCTTATTGATCTGCAGTTTTACTACAGGAAGAAACCTAAACTAAACTAACTTTATTTATACTGGATAGCTCTATCAGTTCTAAACTGTTCTTCCAAGAGATCCAGTAAGGATCATCTCTTATTGATTCGGTGTTGTTACAGGAGGAAACCTAATCGAAACTAACTTTATTTGTATATGATAAGGATCATCTCTTGTTGATCCAGTGTTACTACAAGATGAAACCTAAACTAACCTTATTTTTACTGGATAGCTCTGTCAGTTCTAAACTGTTATCTAAACTGTCTTTGATTGACGCAGTGTTATTTTTGGAAGAAACCTAAGATAACCAAATATTTCTGTCTTGAACTGTCTTGTACATAGACAGTGATCCATTAGAAACGATCGTTCATTGGTCCATTATATTCTCAAAACAAATCTTGTCAACTCACCAGACATTGTTGAATACGTGTCCGCAAGGGTGTTGGTTTTCGCAGGAGATGAGGTGAAAGTTTGAAACGGAAATGCCACCAAAGCAAAAGCGAGAAACAGCACCAAAATACAAGTGCTTGTTTGTTTTTTATTCTGGTTTGACGATGAAACAAGTTCTTGCAAACTCTTCAGCTGTTCCACGAGAGTCTTATTCTGTTCTTCAAGGGTGTCGATCTTCTTTTGCAAGACCCTGTTCTGGTTTGTACACGTTTTCACTCTGTCAAAAGAAACAACGAATTACATTTAACCTGGATATCAATGATTTCCTTTGACAGGTGGCAATACATTGCCGAAATTCAAGGCGACTTTCATGAAACTCTTGTTAACATTTGACAAGAGAATGAAGAAACATACAAAATGCAAACCTTTCTTTTTCATTTCCGAAAGACTCTTCAATGTATTAGCCTCGTGCAGACGTACAACCATTTCAAAAATATATGAATATGGTCTCATTATATACGTCTGCACGTATGCAGGCTACAATCTACCTGAACTTAAGAAAATAGCTCGCTATATGCATACCTAAATTCAAGTCCATCGATATATTCTTTCTTTTTTCGGCGACTTTCCTGAGCTGAAACCTAGCAACGAAATGCATAAAGATAAGCGGGAAAGGCAGACTTGTTTACGAAAGCTCGCGCCCAAGTTTCGACAGGACTTTCGACGTAGGTTGTGCAAACAGACGAGCTATGTGCGTAGACAAAATTCTCGTACCTTTCAACGAAAAGGATTTGAGGATTAAGGGTGAAGCAGAATTGAAAAACTTAGCCCGTTTCAGACGTGGACTTTTCATATTAGGTTCAGCTCATTAACATTACGTTCGGCACATGAAAAGTTCGATGTCTAAAACGGGTCTAAATACAGTCTTAAGTCTATTTGTTCAAACAACATTGGCAACTGACTGTTGTCAAAGTTGGCAATACCCTTTAGAGACTAGTAATATTGCCAGCTGGCAAAGTTCATCACATACTAAAGTAAAAAACAAATTCCGAATAAACAAGACATCTTGAGAGTCAAAACATGAATCAAGCAATATTTTGATTCTCAAAATGTCTTGTTTATTCCGAATTTGTTTCTTGCTTTACTTTTTTGAAATGTCGGCTGGTTATGGTTTTTTTTCAGCACATCATGTACTGTACATTCATTACCTTGTTTTTGATTTTTCGCCGAACTTTCTTCAACAACTTCTCTTCATCCTGGGGAAAAAATAAATGCACTGTCATGCATTGATATCCTTTGAATGTTAGGCCTAAAGTTGAAAGTTCACCTACTTTTGTGAGAGCAACGTTTGTTGGTAAAAAGTGCCCTTCTTCCTCAAGCATTTTTCTCTCATCTTCACTGATAATCAACTGGTCTTGCTGCAAAAAACCAAAAAATATCACATGATGTTAAATTTTAACCAGCATTTCAGAAATGTCAGCATATTGCAAGCATTAAAATGAAATTTTCATTGCTTGCAATTGAACTTAATGTTCTAGGGCATGAACATCTCTTTCATCATCTACTTTCTAGAGCTCATTTACTTTCTGGTTAAAATGAACTTAAACCAGTGGCTTAACCTGGTGACAGAGAGGCTTTGGCAGAAGAATGGGTAATTACTTAAGAAGGTTAGTGGGTTTCAACAGTTCAACACTTTAGCTAGCAATGCTCCTGAGAACCATATGTCTAATTACTAATGATTTTTCATGTTATTTGTAAGAACTACATGTTAATACGGTCATAGTATAACCAAAATTACGAAGTTATTAGCGCAGAGGGGTTTCAGAGAATCGAATTCCATAATTCGGAAGCAACAATGTTATAAAAAACTTACCTTCACTCTTGGTTTCGGCATCGTATTCAGAGCTGGTTTTATTTCTGTGATGATTATTGGTGTAATCTTTGCGGACGTTTTGACCACATCCACAGCTGGCAGAGAGCTTTGCAGGGGTTTTACAATGGCTGTTACAGGAGTCTTTGCAGGCTCTTCTGCTTCCTTTATATTATCCATAAGATCGACAAAGCTTTCAAGATCAGGGATATTGTCATCTGCGGCCGGCATGCTAACGTCTTCTAGTTCTGGCAGTTGGTCAAGATTTTCTGCATCCAGTCCATTTAGGAATGAAAAATCAATATCTGTAAAGACATTTGCAAGTAGTTTAATGCAAAAAAGCCTTGCTCATACTAATGTCCACTTCTTTTACATATATCAGAATAAAATTTGATCCACCAGTTTCTGCATTAAGCCATGAGAAATGCACCTTTCAAATAAAGTTCGAACTAAATCTATGACACTATAAAATACTCTATCTATTGTGCTAATAATATCAAAGCCATCTTCTTTGTCAAGTGTCTTCATTGCTTACCAGATATATCTCCAAAATTGTCAAATAATTGTGTAGTTGATTTTGGCAAGCATTCTGGAGACATGTTATCTAAATATTATTACAATCAATACAATGAATTCAATATACTACCAGAGGCAATAGGTAAAAATTGAACAAAAAAAATGGTAGGTAGATTACCAGTTGGTTTGAAAATGCTAAGGCATTGCCTTAACTACTTCAAGGCTGGTTTCCAGTCAGGAAAATTATCCTGCAGACCAGATCGAACAGTATAATTTCTTTTGTGTTTAAAGCAATAGTTTTGGTCAAGAACATAAGATAAAAGAAACTTTTCTTTTCAATACATTCTGGAGGATAATTTTGCTGACCGGAAAACGAGGTGGGACAAGCTTGGATGACGGAAAAAGTACTATTTTCAAATTGGTTTTACACTGCAGTCAAAAGCTCACCAAAATCAATGTTTTCTAATAAAGGTTCTTCTGTAAAATCAATATCAAAGGCATCAAACTCCACTGGACTTAATGCCAATCCAGAGTCAGATGATGTATCACTTGCACTGGGTGAGGTGATGCCTAATATCAAGTCTTTTTCCTCAGGAGATGACGGACTGATGTTCATAAGGGATGTCAGGATGTCATATGTGTGGTCATGATTTACTTTTGATGTCTATAATAGATTACACGAGTCCTGTTGAATTGCAGCTGATTGTAAGTAAAACGTACCAAGTCACAAGTGATCTAATGTCACAAAGTTATCTAATTCATTATTCAACATGATATGTTGGGGATTGTTCAATATGTTGGGGAGGTGCACAATTATGCTTTAAGCAAAGTTTCACCACAATGTTCGCACCACAATTGTGTATAAATAAGAAATTTTAGTTAACAATAACATTTTTGGTGCCTGGATACATATTTAATTGCGTACACTTTGGCTTCAATCATTGCTAGTGTTAGACAGGGTAATACAGAATACATATGGTTGCATCAGTTTTGCTTTGGATCAGATATGGGCCAATATTTTCAATTTGACAAGCATTGGGAGCTTCCTGATCTGTGGAGACTAGACTACACTGTAATTCTGTTCAAAACAAACTAATTATTTGTCTCCAAGTTATCCTTGACACATTTCACATGTGTAACTATGATACAAAAGGCTGATATTGGAATTTTCTAATTTTTCCATATAAACAAAAAATTAAACAAAAAGTATGCGAAATATTTTCATTCTCGAATAAAATACAACACGTTACACGAATTTTTAACGAAAGTTTTGATAAAACCATTTAGAAATATATAGAAACCGACTTAGAAAACATGTTCAGCCAAAGTTTGATATGGAAAAGGAATCTCGAATATGATATACAAATATTATACAAAATACTATTATGGATTTCACAAAATAATAAACAATGACCCTTTCAATGAATCGTATTTGAATTTCAAGCAAATTCAAAATATTGTAAACGTAGATTGATGCTTTTTAACATTTCGAATTAGTACTTCAATGTACTCGAATCATTCAAGCACTCGATTTCAACAAAAACGACGCTTGTAAAAAATATTGGGCGAATGTAGCAAAGCCTCTATGGCAACTAGACCACTTTCGAGTCTTGAGGAGTGACTTTGCACAATATTAAAAATCACTTTTCTCGCGAATCGAAGCGATGGATTTGTTCGTACGACAAACATAGGGTAGTTTATGCTCTTCTTACCTCAGCCATTGTGTTTTTAAAGCGATATTTTCCGTAGTTTTTTTTCGATTCTTCTTCGAAGCCAGAACTGGTCTGTCATGCCTTTACGCAATATTACAAAGTGACTTATTAAATTTCACCATTTTTCATGTGAACCGCTGCAAGGAATGCGGCTCGCAAAGCTATAAATGGTAAATTACGTCATTCCAAAAGTCTGCCACCAGACCATGTTTGACGTGGCGCTTCTTAAATGGATAATTTATTCTGGGGAAATCCCGCATCTGCTCTAAATGTTTCAATTATAGAACTAATTATTCACAGGGTCATGCATATATTATCATTCATGGTCATGGTAACCCAATCAAAATTAATGTATTTTGACAGGAGCAATCGGGATAGCTAAATAACATCATATGTGATTAATTTTTAGAATGAAAAGTACAAGGATGAGGGCTTTCTTCTAGAAAAAAGCATTGCAGACCCCAAGATCAAAAGTACATGACATTCCAAAGACTGTATTTTCACCTTTATTGAATACAGCAAAGGTTATTTTATTCATCTGTATTTACACTCAGATTCTGAAGTCTTCTCTTTTCCTCTTTCAACTTAGCATAATCATTGATAATTGTGTCCAGTTCCTGCTCTAATTGTGCAGCCTCACCCGACAAACGACAAGCTGTCTTAAAATCCCTTTGGCACTCCCTTAACGAGGTTGGCACCAGTACCCCGAACCATTTGAGTGGGTCGGTGGTCTTCTTTCCATCCATGAATCCACCCTTCCTTGCTCTGTCCTCATCATCTTCCATCAAATCTTCCCTCTGGTCTTTACCAGTCACCCTTTGCCGCAAGCCAGGTTTCTCATTTTCCACAACATCTCCCCCTCTCTCATTCTCATTTTTTGCTTTATCCAGGTCGAACACAACCTCAAACCCTTTTAAATCCGTTTCTACATCGTCTTCGTCCTCATTTCTCGACTGGAAATCTCGTTCAATCACCAGGGTAGAGGCCTTCATATTTCGTGCATACTGCAGCTCACCCACAGACTTATTTCCCATAGAATATCGAGCCTTGGACATCAACAGAAAGCCATTTCGCATCGTACTTGTTAAATCGTTGCGTACAACCTCTAAGTTTTCAAGTTTTTCAAAAAATTCCAGCAAAGCAACATCTAGTTTCTCGTTCAAATTTCCCACACCATCCGCCATATTGACGCTCGTTCCAGTCTCTTTACACCATATTTTTTTCATCTATACATTCCAGAATCCAGACAGTCTTTACCCCCTCCCAATTTTTTCTTTTTAATGAGTCCTTTGCCCCCTCTCCCATCCAGTTCCCACCTCAACATCCAGAACAATTAGAAATATAACCGGAGATTTTTATTTTTGCAAAAAAGAAGTATCAATTATGTACAATTTAATGAATTTGTTTTTGACATTTCAACCTAAAATCGTGTTGGTATATATTACTGTGATCATTATAATACATTTTGTTTCCCTCACGGGAAACAGACAAATGGTGCTCTTCAATTCTATCAAGTTTCAAAATTAGGCAAATTTGCCTGTTAGTCATTTAACAATTCAACTCGTAGGATAATTCATAGGCCTAGTTATACCATTGTACCACGACGCTATATGCTTTAGCATATAATGGACAAGTTTAACTATTCACTAGAATTATCTGCTTGTTTACACGTGGATTTTCGTTTTTTTTAGAAGAACTTCTGAAATATAACATTTCAATTTTGTGAAGCAAGAGTATTAAATTTTAAATCAATTAAATTCGGAGTTGAAAGATACTCGTGTGCACACTAAATATAATTGCATATGCAAGAGCACATGACTATATTTACTAGCATTGAAACCATTTCTTGGATTTCAAATCGTCTTATAGCTTCTAGGCATTTTACGTTTTATGAAGCTTGGCTTTCATATATCGTTATTCATCGGCGACAGTAGCGAAAAAAATCATTGGCATAAAATGCTTTGTCTGTCTTGTCGGAAGATATTATCCACTTCGTTGATCACCGACAGTGGATCGTTGAACATCGCCGATGAATTACGACCTATGAAAACCCAGGCTTAAATCTTTAGACTTTTGTCGTTTTATTTTCAATTTCTATTGTGAAGTAACCGGAACCTTCTACGTAGTGCTCAATGTTGTAAAATCTGAATCAGTGTGTGCATGATGGGACGATTTCGTTTGCATAATAACTGTGGCGAAATCCTGAAGGACAATCAACTATAGCAATGACTTCGCATCCAAAAATGGCGGGAACTATGTCTCCATCGCTTTCCACGCTCTATTCAACCCTTTGTGATCCTCGCAACAAGTGCTACCGTACCCTGTGTCTTGTATTGATCCAGAACCGTCTGCCAACAGTGCTTCTCGGTCGGCTATACAGTCTGGAAGAGACATAAACATTCATGATTAATGGAAGATTAGATCACCGACTGCCTTTTAAGTGTTATTATTAATTAAGAGTTGATAAGAATTTTCTAAGGTTTGATTGCTATACATGGTAATATCCATGGCAATTTTGGTACAACTCTGGTTCTCGTTTGACCAGGGCAAGAGGATTGATAGGACTCCAACAAATTCGTTCATTTTAACTTCACTTCAATCAATAGTGATATTCTTGTTTGTCCTATATGCGTGGTAATTTTCAATCAAGTCTTATCAATTGTTATCCCTTATTGTCCTATATAGGCTTAGCTGTCCAATCAACTGTTGGCCTTGTTTATCCTTGTTTGTCCCATAGATTACCTCTTTCATACAATAACTAAATTTCTATTACAATCGCCAAATCTCATAAGCTCTCCAGTATCTCTGGATTGTATCAACCCTCGATCAATTCTCATCAGACAAACGGACAAATCGTGATAAAAACACTCATTTCCAGCCATTCAAGACTATCGTAGTTATTTATAAATGATCTGAATAGCACAAGAGTAATTAAGCATTTGAAATAAACGACAACATTTTTAATTGCAAACATGTTTCGACTTAACTATTAGGCAGTTGCGATATATCGATATTTTCGATAAATATCGATATATCAAAAATATCGATATTCGATATTCCATTTTTCGTATATCGAAAATATCGAAAGTTGTAACTAAACAACTTAATCTCCGATTATTCGGCCATTATTGTTTTGAAAGAAACTGTGATCACTGAAGATCATCAAGCAGCGGCATTGAACGCTTGAAAACAATAGTTTTGTGTTGACTCATAGAGATGAAATTCGCGATAATTTGAATAATAATGTTAATGACGCGTATCGACGCGGGTTTAAAAACAAGGTATCAAAATAACACGGCTCATTCAAACTCGTTATTCTGTTGCAAAGGGAAGTAATAATGTCGCAGTATGTCCGACGATATCTGGCGATTCCCGCGAGCAGTGCTCCAACTGAAAGACTTTTTAGTAAAGCGGGACAGATATATTTACGGCGAAGCGAGTAAACCTCAAGCCAAGCCAGGCAAACATGTTAGTGTTTCTCGCAGAAAATTTATAAACATAAATATATTTAACTGTAGTGTGAAACCATTAGGCTTATAAAAAATATATATCTTTCATAAATGCATAAACCGTTGTTAATAAAATAATAAATAAATCTTCGAGACGTACCATGACTGGCTTCATGCACCTTTTCTTAACTGTTTGTGATGCGTATACATGCAAGTAGACTAAACTACGTTTTCTCATTTGCATAATTCGATATAGTCGATATTATCGATATTTCTATTCCGATATCGATATATCGATTTTTTTCTATATCGCAACTGCCTATTAACTATAATCCATCTTCAGTGTGAATGAATTAGTTATTCACATTATGAAATATATAAAGTAGAAATATGTATCGTTTATTTCAAATGCTGTTATAAATCCTGTCTACTTCTCCTTAAAGGCTGCTTTCCAGTCAAGCGTTTTTCATACGCACGTACACGCACGTAAAACTCTAAATCCTTATACATGTTACCTTTGAAAAAACTAAGTGAATAAATCGAAGGAACTTAGTTTTCTGCATATTTTAGTATGCACTTGTAGACCAGGATGCTAAATAATAAAAATTTAGGAGCATTTAAAGTTTTCCGTGCGTGTACCTGCGTATAAAAAACGTGTAACTCGAAAGCAGCCCTAAGACTTACTCAACTTCGCAAGACAGGCGTCTCTGCCCATGCTCCACGGCCCATCGACGTAGACTTACTTTGTATATTTTGAGGTGGTTTCTTTGGCTCTGGGGTCTCAGCGCTCGAACGATCAAAATCTCGGTTTAACATCACAGCTACGAGCAAGGCAAACACAGCTGCCCCACCAGGAACGTACATTATAATATGACGATAGAGACAGGCTTCGCATGCCACGGATCTATAAAGAAAAATTCATCACTGGAACATGAACATCGTTCTTCATATTACCATATACCGCGCAATGCAGTGGACAGAAAATTTTGCACATATAGTATTATATTGAACGATCAGTATTATCAGATCAGGGGTATCGTAATAAAGGGTGCGCAGGGGAATGGCATCAATAGAGCCTGGATCCGAGACTTTACTCAGTTTCATTTAATAATGCACAGTATGTAACTTCAATCTTACCCGTGGAAGACCTGAATGATCTGTACTGCAATTCCATTTGCTATTTTGTCAAGAAAACTCATCGCACCATAAACGAACGCACCCGTTTCCTATTTAACAAGATTGAATTTAGATTTCCTCCTGTAGTAACACTGGATCAATAAGAGATGATCCTTACTGGACCTCTAGGAAGAACAGTTTAGAACTGATAGAGCTATCCAGTATAAAAAAAATTAGTTTAGTTTAGGTTTCCTCCTGTAGTAACACTGGATCAATAAGACATGATCCTTACTGGATCTCTAGGAAGAACAGTTTAGAACTGATAGAGCTATCCAATAGGAATAAAGTTATTTAGTTTAGGTTTCCTCCTGTAGTAACACTGGATCAATAAGAGATAATTCTTACTGGACCTCTAGGAAAAAGAATCTAGAACAGACAGATTTATAGATTTTTACTTACAACATTCTCACCAATCAGATGTGCTAACATTCCCAAACAGGTGACGAGACTTAAAGATCCGCCTACACCAAGTAATACACCATAACCGTACACTTGGATCGTCTTTTTCTCGATAAAATAGGTCCAAACGCTGAAATGACGCGAGAAAATCCCATGAGCACAAATGTAGAGTTGTTAAGAATAACATGACGCTTCAAACTCACCAGTTTGAGATAACTATTAACAGGCCAATAATGTAGGTCCCCTGAAAAAATAAGGATGATTAGTTGAAGTCAGTTGTAAAACATGTGACATTGCATTCAGCTATTGTATAGAGGTCGGCTGAGAAAAGTGAGCGCGCGGGGGTGCTTGGGGTGTATTTTCTCCCAAGCAAACCCGCGCGCTCGCGTTTTCTCAGCTGACCTCTGTATGCAACGAATAGCTGAACTGCTGAATGTTTTTCTGCTAAAACTTAAACGAGTTGGTACAAGGCTAGATTTATTACTTTTCTTTTGGTACAAGTCAACACGGGATATTTTCTTACCGAGAGTTGATGAAACCTACCCTTTGTCCCAAGTGGACATTTAATGGTTTGGCAGCCAAAGTCGTTAAGAAACCACTCACGAAAACAATCAGTGGTATTATAGCAACGATTTCCTGAAACGAAAATACGCTTCAAATTGAGACATAATAAACTATCAAAAAGATTCCGAAGTAAAAAATTCTTTCAAAATAAATTTGGGCCAACAAATTGCGCGTATTTTTTCTTAAAATAACTTCATCAAATGACGACGTTTTTCACAGATTTTTCAGATTCACAAGTTTGTGGACCGGAATTACGTCTAATGGATATTGGCTAGCATACGAAAATCTAGTTCTATACCTTTTTATGTTCCAGTGAGACTTTAGTAAACTGAGGTGTATAAACTTGAGAGATATTTACAACCAATCTGGTGCACATATATATCAAAGCAACCTGCAATACAAACGATAAAATACGAATTGTTCAAAACAACTGTATCAACGTGCGTTTGTCTATCTTCTGGGAAACAATGTTTCCTGGTTTGTCAATCTTCAAAACATAGCTAGGATTAGGAAACGACGTTTTCGATTTGTCCATCGTCGTGAAACATGGCTGGGAAACAATTTTTTTTATGTTTATTTAGTTTCGGTAACAATATGAAAGCGAAGATCGTCATTATCAAGAATACCTTGTAAAATTCAATCTCTCGGAACCATAGTTTCCAATCGGATGCGTTTCGTTTGCTTTTGGAATCCCCAATATGTGAAGATTTTCGTGGCCTCTCTTTCACACCAAGGTGAAAAATGAACATAAAAACAAGTCCAAAAGCAACCGTTATCAGTGCTAAATACTAAAAAAAAGACGAAACAAATATTCTTGTGAAAGGAAATCCAATGTGAAAAAAGTCCATTTAGAGCATCCAGTTTTCTTACCATAAACTCATCATGGTCATCTGGGCCAATGACATCGCAGGATTTCATGGTATTGATGAGATACCAGAAGACCAGATACACAACTATCCCTGAAGATACAGTCCCTGCGTACCTAAGAAACAACATTATCCATTGTGCAAAATAATACAAGATATTCATAATGGTAAATGCTATCCAAGGGCGGCAGAATGATTTAGAAAGTGGTGCGCAGGGGGCTAACCAAAACAGGGCACTTTCTCATATAGTAGCACATGTACTTACTCCAAGAAGGGCACATTTAATGACTTAAAGAAAAGACATCTTTGCTAAAAAGGGGGGCATATCTTAATTAAGTTTGCTTTGATTAAGTCTCACAAGAAAACTTAGAAATAAACAATACTCTTTCATAGTTTATTTTAAAAAAACTGATGCAACACTTGCCCAATTGAACTTTGGACTCATTGACATCATATTAAAGGTCTTAAGGCACTTGTTTGACAGTTTTGAGCAATACACATCCAAAAATCACCAGGCAACACAACCTGATCAATTTTTGGCCATGTACTGTAGGTCTATGCTGTGACTATTGACTAATACATTTTAAATTCTCTCAACACAGCAGGGAATATTTAGCTGAGACAATATCATTGAATTTATTTCTAAATCAATTTCTGAACTAAAAATAATAATTATAGAAATTTGAATGGCAAAATTAAAAGATCAGGTAGAGAACACAACACAACTGAGCAGCTTGTAAATTTGATCCTAACTTGTAGCCTTACCTGAAAGGTAACCTTCTCTAAAATGTAACCTTCAATGTTGATTTTAAAAACTTATGTGTACTATGATCCTCAATCTCACAAATTTCACAGGCAGTGGAATAATAAAAGTACCTACCTAATAGCATTCAAGGTCACCTTTTCAATTTTACATTCACTAAGTTCAGGTATTAAGGCGAGATGAGAAATCTGTGTGGATGCCCAGCCAAATTGGAAGATGACGATAAATGGTACGTAATATATAACCAAAGCGTACTCCGAAGATTTTCCACAGCCAATACATTTTGTGAAAATAAAAGGGAAACTAACGGCTACACAAGTCACCCCAAGCAAATGCCAAAGTTTTCTTCTTCCGTATTTATTATAACCAGTTCTGTCTGATTCAATACCTACAAATGGAGTGGACAAAGCGTCCGCAATTTGTCCAACGAGTAACAAAGATCCTGCCGTAATAGGACTTAATTGTACAACGTATTGCATATAAATAAGAAGATAGGAGAACCAAACGTTCGCACAGAGGTCGTTTAGAATATGCCCGACACCGTAACACAAGCGAGTTCGCCATGTCAATACGACTAGATTGCTCTCTTCGCGATCGTTTTCGCTCGGAGTTAAAACGCTTTGTTCGTCCATGTAGTCTACCAACATCTGCATCAACTAGACGTGTCGTCTCATTTACGTTTTTTGGCTCAATTGGTTCAATATAAAACGGAAGCGATTGTTCAGAAATGTTTAAAACAGTATGGATTCTCCGTGATCATCATATGATCGAAACATGACCCCTTTGGCTTTGTTTACATAATTCTTACATAATCACATCCCCTTAGTCTTTAATCACCATCACTGAGCTATATAATAATTCCTCGATTCAGGATTATATATATTTTAAAAAATGATATATTATATGTTTATATTTAATATATAGGCTAGTTTGTTTACTTATTAAGACATTTCTCTTATATTGTGCACGCATTATGAATTATGATAAGTATATGTTATATAATATGGTATTTGGTATATGAAATTGAAAAAAAAAACTCAGGAATTATTATATAGCTCAGTGACTAAGCTCAGTGTTGTGATAGCGTGGGAACCATTTTCCATCGTTCAAAATGTGTCGTCGAGACCGCTACCGTGAACCGAACCCATATGTGTGAACCTGCCTCGTTTACCTCGATGAACTCGAATAAACCTGGAGTGGCAGGGTCAGGGTTTCGATGAAAGATGGTGACAAAGGGATCAGGGTCGAGTATACCGTTTTCCGGCCATATTCGACCATGGTTGATCGAGTATACCGTCATGGTTATGATGTCAAATATTTTGACATGGATAACCACGCTGGTTAAATGGTATAATAGACTAATTCTGCTCTTATGTAAAGTTGCAAGCATGTTTAGTGCTCATATACAAACATTAAACAATATAACCATGCTTTGGTTATGATGTCAAATATTTTGACATTGATAACCACGCCGGTTAAATGGTATAATAGACTAATTTTGGTCCTATGTGAAGTTTACAGCATGTTTAGCGCTCATATACAAACATTAAAAAATATATAACCATGCTTCGGTTATGATGTCAAATATTTTGACATGGATAACCACGCTGGTTAAATGGTCTAATAGACTAGTCCTACTGTCCTATGTGAAGTTTACAGCATGTTCGGTGCTCATTTTTTTTCGCACCGTATCTGCTCCATATATGTTTTTTTTAATAACAGTGTTTTTTGTATATAAAAAGAAAATTTGAAAAGAACGTATAAAACTTTCGAAATAACGTAAAAAACTGAAAAGGGATCATCAAGGTCTATGCCACTCGCTGACAGGATAGACAATCCAGAAGACATGTCAATGCTGGATCTTGATTTTCCAAACAAAAATCGGCTCAAAAAATGTCAAAAATGTTCTGTTTTTTGATCTCCTCAGAGATTAGGATGTGGACAGCTCTTCCCTATAATCTATTATTCCCTTCTTTTGATAGATGTGAACGAGTGAATTAGTTACGAATGTTCAAATAAGAGTTCTTGTACATGAGAGCATTCGTAACTAATCACTCGTTCACATCTATCAAAAGAAGAAAATCACACACAGAATCCCAACAAAGTGTAAACAAGCTTTTAAAGATCAAAATATATATGTAATATGGTTACACTATTAGATGTTTTTTTCAATACTTTATTTGAATTCAATGCAAACAAATCTATTATACTTTACAGACAAGAAAGAATATTGCTTAAAAAGGTTGTTGGTGAAGTTTTACAGAACTATTTTTTACTGCTGGTTCCAGCTGCTGTTTCTTTAGCTTTCGCCTCCTGTTCACAAATATTGATAACATCCTCGACTTCGCTGTCTGGTAAAATACGAATCACTGTCTTGTTATCCTTTCTTGTAAGTGTGGCTATTTCGACTGAAATAAAAATATTCACATTGTCAAACAAGAGATGCATGAGATGCAAATAAGACTAAAAATTCATTTTTGAATGTACCTTTTTCCTTGGTTAACTTTGTGACATCCAAGGTTTTGTTTAGAACTTTAATAGCCAGCTTTAGTGCCTCAGATAACGGCATTTTGTCTTCATTATATTCTTGTTTTAACATTGAAACTGCAGCCTAAAAAAATGAATGATTTAACAGCCTGACTGTCTAGAACTAATAAAGGTATTCTGCTTAAATAAAGTTAGTTTAGTTTAGGTTTCCTCCTGTAGCAACACTGGATCAAAAGGGATGATCCTTACTGGATCTCTAGGAAGAACAGTTTAGAACTGATAGAGCTATCCAGTATAAATAAAGTCAGTTTAGTTTAGGTTTCCTCCTGTAGTAACACTGGATCAATAAGAGATGATCCTTACTGGACCTCTAGGAAGAACAGTTTAGAACTGATAGAGCTATCCAGTATAAATAAATGAAGTTAATTTAGGTTTCCTCCTGTAGTAAGACTGGTTCAATTAGACATGATCCTTACTGGACCTCAAAAAAAAAATTTTTCGACATACTACACTATTATTTCCAATACAGGTTGCCTTCCAGCCACTAAAATTTCCACTAGGGTCACTCTGGTACAGCTGGAAGCCATAATGCTTGTCCCAGCCCATGTAGAGGAGAGATACACCAAAAGGTCGTTTTCCTAAAATAAAATTTTAACAATGTTTCAGCTGGATTACCAGCAAGACGTGTGGTCAGATCGTCAAACCATCACATCAAACTTACCTCCAAACTGTGTATATTCTTGTTTTATATCACACAATGAACTGACTAGCTGTTCACAAGGAATTGGCTCCTGATATTGCAATAAATATCTAAAAAAATCATCATAAATTAATGACTTGATGAAAGCTTGAAGTCATCACAAAGTATCACTCCAAAATCAATCTTTACACTAATCTTAATCTTTACACTAATCTTAATCTTTACACTAATCTTATCCAGAACCCAAATCCAAACCAAAATGAATCTTTATACTAATCTTAATCTCTACACTAATCCTATCCAGAACCCAAATCTAAATCCATACGAAATGTCCAAAATCAATCTTTACACTAATCTTAATCTTTAAACTAATCCTATCCAGAACCCTAATCTATATCAAAGCCAAAATGAATCTTTAAACTAATCTTAATCTTAATTTACACTAATCCCACCCAGAAACCAAATAGGCCTTTACACAACCAACCCTAGGCATAAAGAAACCTGACTTACCTCTGTGCAATTATTCTTAATTCATTAGTAAGGACATTAGCATCTGAGGTAATTCCAGCAACGCTGCATGCCATGTCACTTGGAATAAAAAAACGGTTGGTGCTACCATTAATTGCTTGACTAACAGATTGGAACACACTGCGTACTACTCTTCCACTGTTACAGATGGTAAAATTAATGAACTAATGCTACTGAAGTTTAACTAAGACTTACTCATGGAGTTTGTAAATCTTCTCAGAGAAAACCATCTCGTCCAAGAGTTTATTGGTGTTTCTCCTCTCTGCAGCAATGACTACACCATCATCAGCCAGGATCCCGAGACAAATTCCAGCCAGACCAATTGCTTCCATGGCATATTCAACCTGATACAACCTCCCTGGCAATCAATTTAAAGTGTATTATGTAGAATGAAATATTTCAAACAGGCAGATTATGAACAAAAGAGGAATCCCATTGTGCACTCAGACTCCAAAGCGTGTTGACTGAATTCATTGTGTGTCCCCAGTTAACCCCATTTAGTAGCAACTCTCCCATACTCTCCTCCTCTTTAGTATTTTACTTTCATATGTCAGACATATTTCACTTGTATTTTAAAGGAATACTCCCTGTGCAGAACCACTATATAACCCTGTATAGGTCTCAAACTTAAAACACGTATATGTTTGTTTATAAGAGATAGGCTGAGGTCAAATTTCCATGTTACTGGCTTCATTTTTACATTGTGTTGATAGATTTTGTTCCAGCTAGACTACTCAGATCCCAAACTTCTAGTTAGGGATAGTATTTCATGATTTGTATTAAATTTGAATAGTCCTAGAACAACAAACTATAGCTAATGACTGATCGAGGGACCAAGAACACAGGGGATAGAGTAATAGACAATTTCAGAACAGATCTAAAATTTGACGAAGAATTTTTGGTCAGGTCAAAAAACCCGAAGTATTTGAACAAGCGTTTGTTAACTGTGTTTAAACACGCGTAAACTATTATTTTGCAAGTCATTGTACAACTTGGTGAGTTAGTGACTAGTGACCACTAACCTTCTGGGGAAAATATCGTAGTTCTAGTATCGTAGCGACGAGACTAGAAAAAAAAGCACATTTAAAACAAAATGAATCGTATTCAGCAATATACGAGCTTTGACCACAAGCTAAATAGAGAAATTTTCAAACATATATTAAATCAGAACTCACCATGTTGGAAATTTGAAGAGACGATGTTTGATAAAATCACATACATCAAACGTCGCTACTTTTTACGTATCTTAGTTTATGCTGTGGTGCTGTGGTTTATGTCAGCTTTCCGGATGTTTCCGAGACTGATTGAAACAGCTTCGTTCAACTTTTGAAGCATTGTTTATGATTTTGTCACAATTTTTATAAATTTAAATAAAATTTCAAAAAGTTGTTTAGAAATGTATTTATTTGCTCTTAGTTTTGTACATAAATTTGTTTAGTAATTAAGAATATTGTTGGTTGGATCTACCTTTTATTACGAAATTAAAATGAAGAATGTTGCATTAGATCAACTTTTAGAGCTCCAAGGCCAACCAGAATCTATCAGAAATATCTGCATTTTGGCACACGTGGACCACGGTATGTTTTAAAAACCATTAAGCCAAGTTTATACTGCGATTCATGAGGTTTAATACGCATTATACGTCCACCCTGACATAGTGTTGTATGGTATTATATTGTATTACATAATGTAACACATTGGTACATCATGGTGTACTGTTTTTCAATATCACATGGTGTTACACAATTTTACCCAGTATTACATGGTGTTACACAGTTTTACACTGTGTTACATGGTGTTACACAGTGCTACACATTTTTACATAGTGTTGCATAGTGCTACATGGTGTTACAGTGTGTTACATGGTGTACACAATTTTACACAGTGTTACATAGTGCTACATGGTGTTACAGTGTGTTACATGGTGTACACAATTTTACACAGTGTTACATGGTGCATGGTGGTACATAGTTTTACACAGTGTTACCATAGGCAGTCAAGCAAACAATGTTGGTTCGTAAGGTTACGTCATTGTATCATTGCATTATAATAACCTGATACAAATGATGTAACCTTACAAACCAACATTGTTTACCGGGCTGCTTATGGTGTTACATGGTGTTACACAGTTTTACACGGTGTTGCCTAGTGTTACACAGTGTTATACAGTGTTATGTAGTGTTATATACAGACGTCACCTAGTTTTCCGCAATGTAGGTCACACAGTGAAATGCATTTCTGTATTTTAGGGAAAATCTGCCCATAAATGTCTTCCCATAATCCCAGATCTAACAAAATAGTTTTTCTGGTAATATTTTTTTCTAACCCTGAACCTATTCAAATGCTATGACAGCAAGAACTGCCCAACATACAGAACAGTCAGATTCTAGCTACTAGTTTCAAAACACATCTCGATGTTTCGACCTGAGGACTTTCGTCAGGAGAGTTTGTAGGCCCTCAGGTTGAGACGTTGAGAAGTGTTTTGTTATACCACATTTGATGCTAAGTTGTTTGAAGATGCTGCCATGCTGCTCCCTGGTTATATTGGTATACTAAAGTATATATATGTATATATATTGATTTTTTCAAAATAGGTAAAACCACTTTGGCTGATGCACTTGTTGCAAGCAATGGAATAATTTCAAGCAGATTAGCAGGAAAGGTAATGTGACTGCATGCTTTGAACCAGTTTTAAAAATGAATAGCATTCAGAGTCTAATTTAAAGAAATTCAAAAACTCAAGTTAGGGTTTTCCCACACCTTACCCTTTACCCACCTCCTTCAACAAGCCAGAAGACCTGGGGGAAAATTGGGGAAAACTGGGGGGGGGAATTGGGGGGAAACTAGGGGGAAATTAGTTTCCCATGGAATTTACCCACATGCACACTTAGTCGCATAGATTCAATAATTGATTAAGAAATCAAATTGCCACAACTGCATGGGGCTGAATATTGTGGTCAATAAAATCACCTGCACCATGGGCATTCGGGACTAGAAAATTTTTTTGGGGGAGGAGCAATGGTAGTGCCCAATGCAAGTGCTGATTATTTTGAGAAAATAAAAAATTGCCCCCCCTGTCTTATACAGCACCTCCAAAGGAGAAATCTCAATAACTTCATGTTTTACTTGAACAAGCGATGCAAGCAGGTTTAATGGATTATAATTAGTTGGTTATGATAATTCATTTAAATTTATCTGTATATATAGAGTACCATACTATGTCAACATTGACTCAATGTTGAAAGAACCAGTCATAAATACGTTTGAACAAGATTTAGTTCACTAGTAAACGTAAAGCATAAAGAGACTAGAAACGATTCAGAACAGTCAGAGAAAGGACAACTTTATTTATAGTAATATTCAAATATCATGATTTACATTTCGTATTTTTTACTATATTTCATACAGAAAGGTCTTTATCAAAATGTTCATTGAAATTAAAGGTATATAAGGTGTCCAGAATGAAATTTGAATGGTTTTCGTTTAAGTTCACGGACAAGATTTTTGCAAAGGAATGAAATGTGTGTCGCTTACCAAAGCAAGTGCACCGTTTCTGTGGCCGGTTAGCTTTAAAGTTAATAAATGTTCTAGAAGCTTGATGTCATTCAGGACGTAGGTACGCTGGCGTTCACCAGTTTGATCAGACAAATAATCTATCACCATCTTATAGTCATCATCGAGGCTGCGCAGATGGTGGGCAACAATGGTTTTCATGGCTTGGTTATAAAATAGGCTGCGATATGCCTTACCATCACTTGTACGAAATTTAACTACTCTTTGTAACTTTCCATTTTCCTTAAAGACGCCAATCATGTTGAAATTCGTTCCAAGGTTTTCTGTCAAGAGAACTATTTTATCATCGCTGGTTACAGACACATCCTCCACAAGATGATACTCGCTGTCAAACTTCGGACCCGTATCAAAGCTGTTTAGCAGTTCCCCATTGCTTTTACATAAATATATCTTGATATTTGAATTAGATTGTTTGACAGTAATTATAATTTTCTTGTCGTTGGTCAGCGTAATTTTGCACCAAGATTTATTAATGGCTTCAAGGAATTCCAGTGGATGATGTTGTGTGCCTCCATCCGCGCTGTACACCGACAATTTGTTTTCTAACGTGTCATTACTATAAAGAACGTACACTGTGCCATCTTCATCGACGGTTGCATCATGGATTCTCGTACAAACAAATATGCCTTCATCGGTAAACTGACAATGTTCACTGTTCTCTTCAAAGGGAGGAAATATAGTGTACATTTGCAGCTCACCTGTTTTATCCAGTTTTTTAAGAACGCGTCTATTATTAAGGAAATGAACGATTTTGCCATTTTTCGTTCTTTTATAACGCGCCGATACTTCTTCTTGTGGGACAACGTCCCAGGGTGGTGTGATTTTTATTCCTTTTATATTTGGCAGGCTGCTTTTATCATCATGAATTGGATGGATAACTCTCTTACCACACTCTATCATTGGCCATTCAAAGACACTCATTCTTCGCGTTGTGAACCTCGTGATGAAATCAGCCAAAATCAAGTTCATCATCGTTACGGTTTCCACGATTTCCGATCGCGACTTTTTTTGGAAAATAGATTTTATTCCACCCTGATTGTGCACGGAGAATATGTCTTGTACGGCAGGCAGACTATTCAATTCTCTCAGACATTGTAAACAGTCGCTTGCGGCGAGTTCTGGGTCGTTCAAATTCTGGAGTATTCCACTTGTGATGCGAACTTTAGTCGCAAGGATTCGTTCCTCAATGTTCAGCGTCGTGATATTAAACGCTAGTCTGGCTTGCTTTCCCGCTTCGTTAAAAGACTCATTTGCCGACTCAAAACGTTTATTTGATATGATTTCGAGTTTCTGAATGGCGTTGGCTAAAGAGACTGCTTCTTCAACCGTAACCGACTGAGCTGGTTTCGTCTCGTTTGAGCTTGCCCCAGCGATGGGTAATCCGGCCGTCGGCTGGTCCATGGTCTTAAAAGTCTCTCCCAAAGCCATTCCCAGACGGTCGATTCCTTGCTGTAAACAGCTGATGCTCGTGAGGAGTTCTTTCCTTGAAATAGCATCGAGTTTCGACGAAATGTCGTCTAACTCACGAACAATCAAACCTCGAAACTTTTGATCAACGAGTCCTCCATCTTGGAGTTTCTCTGCGCCGTAATCACGAATCTTGTTCGATATCAAACCAAAGGTAGCCTTCAACAAACCTGTTATTACTTCAGACATCTTTTCTCAATTGTTTGGCTTAAATGTTGCGTCAGTGTTTATATTTGTCGCATAAGAATGCAAGATCATATTTCACACAGAGCCATTGTGTGATAACAAAGATTGTATCAAATATTGAAAGTATCTGTGATCACAGTGAAGTAATTCAAGTTCCTCTCAATTTTCTGAAATGTAATACATTCCATAGATCTTTATAAGTTTATATTTTTTGAAGTTAACTAATTGAGGTCGTTCTGCTACTTCGAAGTGGTCCTGTTCCGCTTCAAAGAAGGTGCATCTAATTTTATCCAAATACATCAAAATACATGCAGGGTGGTTGCGAAAGAGGGCTAGTCTTTGTAACTTTAATTGATCCGTATTGTATCAATTCGCTGGTGCGATTCAACATCCTCAATTGATACAACAGTCACATCTGATACCTATTGACCTATTCTTATGCAAAATCGCCGCATAGCCACTGTATTCGATATAAGTTGCCTAAAGTGAATCATTGATTAATCTAAAACCCTGTTTATACCTCGCTCAATTTATTGCCAGGGTAAGGCTAAAATGGATACGCGTACAAATTTCATCCGTGCATGCTCGGTCTTAGTATTGGTGGCCTGGGCTAGGTTAGAATTAGGTACGGGTACAAATTTTAGCTGTACTGGGCCAATCAATTGAGTGTATAAACCAGGCTTAAAACATGAATCTTGTTGCCTTTGGAAGTTGAAATACATTCTAATCATGCGAGAGAGATTATAAAACCGTATGATTTTATTGCAGTGTTTCGTCTTAAAGAAAGCTGGATTAAATGGACTTAAAGTAGTGCGTCAAAAAGATATGTTGTTTTGAATGATTTCCTGGCGAAATACGCAACATATAAAAATCAGTTTTTAAACAGACTTGAACTATTGGAAATCATGTAGTCACTCGCAATATGACCTACCTCGGGTGCGCGGGAGACTAGAAACGATTCAAAACCAGTGAACTCAAATAAGACTGGAACGCTCACTCTGTCGAAAATTTGAAGCCAAGATGGCGGACACTGAAGCCTTTCTTGTAGGTATGATCCAGGCCTCCACGTGGAAAATTCTTAGGTAAAATGGCGGCAATTATGATTTTACCTTTGAAATTTCCGCGCCAGAGGCCTGGATCATACCTACAAGAAAGGCTCCATGATCCGCCATCTTGGCTTGACTCGTTAATCAGGGAAAGTCAGAGAGTGAGCGTTCCAGTGTTATTTGAGTTCACTGTTCAGAACAGTCAGAAAAAAGACAACTTTATTTATAGTAATATTCAAATATCATGATTTACATTTCGTATTTTTAACTATATTTCATACAGAAAGGTCTTTTTCAAAACGTTCATTGAAATTAAAGGTATATAAGGTGTCCAGAATGAAATTTGAATGGTTTTCGTTTAAGTTCACGGACAAGATTTTTGCAAAGAAATAAAATGTGTGTCGCTTACCAAAGCAAGTGCACCGTTTGTGTGGCCGGTTAGCTTGAAGGATATTTTATAATTTGGAAGGTTGGTGTTTGTCAGGACGTAGGTACGCTGGCGTTCAGCACTTTCATCAGACAAATAATCTATCAGCATCGCCCAGCCATCATCAAGGTAGTCCCAATCGCAGGCAACAATGGTTTTAGTGGCTTGGTTATAAAATAGGCTGTAATATGCATCCTTACCATCACTTCTACGAAATTGAATAGCTCTTTGTAACTTTCCATCTTCCTTAAAGACGCCAATCATGTTAAAATTCTTTTTTTGGTTTTTTGTCAAGAGAACTATTTCATCATCGCTGGTTACAGACACATCCTCCACATAATGATCCTCACTGCGAAACTTCGGACCCGTATCAAAGCTGTTTAGCAGTTCCCCATTGCTTTTACATAAAAATATCTTGATATTTGACTTAGGTTGTTTGACAGTAATGACAATTTTCTTGTCGTTGGTCAGCGCAATTGCGTATGGAGATTTATAAATGTTTTCCGCTTCAAGGAATTTCAATGGATGATGTTGTGTGCTTCCATCCGCGCTGTACACCGACAATTTGTTTTCTAACCTGTCATTACGAGAAAGAGCGTACACTGTGCCATCTTCATCGACGGTTACATCATAGATTCTCGTACGAGCAAATTCGTCTTCATCGGTAAACTGAGAATGTTCACTGTTCTCTTCAAAAGGAGGAAATATAGTGTACATTTGCAGCTGACCTCTTTTATCCAGTTTTCTAAGAACGCATCTATCAGTAAGGAAATAAAGGATTCGTCCATTGTGCCTTCTCTCATAACGCGCCGATATTTTTTCATGTGCGACAACGTCCCAGGGTGGTGTGATTTTCATTTCTCTTATATTTGGCAGGCCGCTTTTATTATAATGAATTGGATGGATAACTCTCTTACCACACTCTATCATTGGCCATTCAAAGACACTCATTTTTCGCGTTGTGAACCTCGTGATGAAATCAGCCAAGACCAAGTTCATCATCGTTACGGTTTCCACGATTTCCGATCGCGATTTTTTTTGAAAGACAGACTTTATTCCACCTTTGCTGTGCACGGAGAATATTTCTTGTACGACAGGCAGACTATTCAATTCTCTCAGACATTGTAAACAGTCGCTTGCGGCGAGTGCTGGGTCGTTCAAATTCTGAAGTATTCCACTTGTGATGCGAATTTTAATCGCAAGGATTCGTTCCTCAATGTCCAGCGTCCTGATATTAAATGCTCTCCTAGCTTCTTTCCCAGCTTCGTTAAAAGATTCGTTTGCCAACGCGAAACGTTCATTTGATATGATTTTGAGTTTCTGAATGGCGTTGGCTAAAGCGACTGCTTCTTCAACCGTAACTGACTGAGCTGGTTTCGTTTTGTTTGAGCTTGCCCCAGCGATGAGTAATCCGGCCGTCGGCTGGTCCATGGTCTTAAAAGTCTTTTCCAAAGCCATTCCCAGACGGTCGATTCCTTGCTGTAAACAGCTGATGCTCGTGAGGAGTTCTTTTCTTGAAATAGCATCAAGTTTCGACGAAATGTCGTCTAACTCACGAACAATCAAACCTCGAAACTTTTGATCAACGAGTCCTCCATCTTGGAGTTTCTCTGCGCTGTAATCACGAATCTTGTTCGATATCAAACCAAAGGTAGCCTTCAACAAACCTGTTATTACTTCAGACATCTTAGATCTTTTCTCAACTGTTTCGCTTAAAACGTTGCGTCAGTGTTTTATATTTGTCGGGTAAGAATGCAAGATTATATTTTCAAGGTCAGCATCTTCATTTGCATTTTGCATTTAAATATTTTATGTATAATAAATAAATATACTCAAATAGGGACTTATTGAATATTTATGCAGTCATTTTTTGCAAATGACGGAGTAAAACTCGCGGTTTGAAAAAATATTTTGGGATGTCCCACATTTTCCCATGATGGGAAGAAGATCGAGCTAAGTCTAGCAGAGGCCACAGAATAGACATTACACCAGAAGCCTCACTCTTTGGATTTTGCTAATGTTTTCGTGTCCGAAATTTTTCAGAAGCGCACGCGTCATTCTACGCAACTCTACGCCATTTTGGTGTGTGCAGGAACTTTGTACCCCCATGAAAAAGTTCCTGCACACACCGGATGGCGTGAGCAAGACACAACAAATATTTATAATTTATTAGTACTAGGAAATTTACATTGCAACTAAGCAACAACTAAGAAACATGCATTAAAACTAAGTATAACAGTTCTACAGACTATTTACAAAGCCCTGTTTATACCTCGCTCAATTTATTGCCAGGGTAAGGCTAAAATGGATACGCGTACAAATTTCATCCGTGCTCGGCCTTAGTATTGGTGGCCTGGGCTCGGTTAGAATTGGGTACGGGTACAAATTTTAGCTGTGCTGTGCCAATCAATTGAGTGTATAAACCAGGTTTAAAACATGAATCTTGTTGCCTTTGGAAGTTGAAATACATTCTAATCATGCGAGAGAGATGATAAAACTGTAGTTATTAAACTGCGTTCTGTTGGACACAAGAGAAAAGAGCGATTCAACCCAACCTCGTATGTAAATTACACATTTTAAATGCTTTTGTGTACTTTTGATTGATGCGAATGAAAATTGGGGAGAAACTAGTTTCCCATGGAATTTACCCTCACACTTAGTTGCAAAGAGTCTTAAGAAATCAAATTGCCACAACTGCATGGGGCTGAATATTGTGGTCAATAAAGTCACCTGCACCATAGGCGTTCAGGACTAGAATTTTTTTTGGGCAGGCGATGGTAGTCTGCCCTGGCAAGCGCCAAAGATTTATTTCGAGAAAATAAAAAAATTGCTCGACTAAACTGGGGGGTGGGACTGCCATCTCCCTAAGCCCAAGTCCCCCCTGTCTTATACAGCAACTCCAAAGGAGAAATCTCAATAATTTCATATTTCACTTGAACAAGCGATGCAAGCAGGTTTAATGAATTATAATTAGTTGGTTATGATAATTCATTTAAATTTATCTGGATATATGGAATACCATAGTATGTCAACATTTACACTCAATATTGAAAAAACTAGTCTTGTCATAAATACGTTCAAGATTTAGTTCATTAGTAAACGTTAAGAATAAAGAAACTAGAAACGATTCAGAACTGTCAGAAAAAGGACAACTTTATCCACAGTAATATTAAAATATCATGATTTACATTTCGTATTTTTAACTATATTTCATACAGAAAGGTCTTTATCAAAATGTTCATTGAAATTAAAGGTATATAAGGTGTCCAGAATGAAATTTGAATGGTTTTCGTTTAAGTTCACGGACAAGACTTTTGCAAAGAAATGAAATGTGTGTCGCTTACCAAAGCAAATGCACCGTTTTTGTGGCCGGTTAGATTGAAAGATGATAAATGTTCTGGAAAGTTTGGAAAGTTGGTGTCCTCGAGAACGTAGGTACGCTGCCGTTCAGCAGTTTGATCAGACAAATAATCTATCACCATCCTCCAGCCACTAACAAGATATTCCAAATTGGAGGCAACAATGGTTTTAGTGGCTTGGTTATAAAGTAGTCTGTAATAATACTTAATAATACCATCACTTCTACGAAATTTAACAGCTCTTTGTAACCTTCCATCTTCCTTAAAGACGCCAATCTTGTTGAAATCCGTTTCATATTTTCTTGTCAAGAGAACTATTATTTCTTTATCGCTGGTGACAGACACATCCTCCACATCATAATACACACTGCGAAACTTCGGACCCGTATCAAAACTGTTTAGCAGTTCCCCATTGCTTTTACATAAAAATATCTTGATATTTGACTTACGTTGTTTGACAGTAATGACAATTTTCTTGTCGTTGGTCAGCGCAATTGCGTATGGAGATTTATAATTGTCTTCCGCTTCAAGGAATTTCAATGGATGATGTTGTGTGCTTCCATCCGCGCTGTACACCAACAATTTGTTTTCTAACCTGTCACTACGAGAAAGAGCGTACACTGTGCCATCTTCATCGACGGTTACATCATAGATTCTCGTACCAGTAAATTTGTCTTCATCGGTAAACTGAGAATGTTCACTATTCTCAGGAGGAAATATAGTGTACATTTGCAGCTCACCTGTTTTGTCCAGTTTTTTAAGAACGCATCTATCAGTAAGGAAATAAAGGATTTGTCCATTGTGTATTAGTTTATAACGCGTCGATACTTTTTCATGTGCGACAACGTCCCAGGGTGGTGTGATTTTCATTCCTTTCATATTTGGCAGGCTGTTTTTATCATAATGAATTGGATGGATAACTCTCTTACCACACTCTATCATTGGCCATTCAAAGACACTCATTCTTCGCGTTGTGAACCTCGTGATGAAATCAGCCAAAATCAAGTTCATCATCGTTACGGTTTCCACAATTTCCGTTCGCGACTTTTTTTGGAAAATAGATTTTATTCCACCCTGATTGTGCACGGAGAATATGTCTTGTACGGCAGACAGACTATTCAATTCTCTCAGACATTGTAAACAGTCGCTTGCGGCAAGTTCTGGGTCGTTCAAATTCTGGAGTATTCCACTTGTGATGCGAACTTTAGTCGCAAGAATTCGTTCCTCAATGTCCAGCGTCCTGATATTAAACGCTAGTCTGGCTTGCTTTCCCGCTTCGTTAAAAGATTCGTTTGCCAACTCGAAACGTTCATTTGATATGATTTTGAGTTTCTCAATGGCGTTGGCTAAAGCGACTGCTTCTTCAACCGTAACTGACTGAGCTGGTTTCGTTTCGTTTGAGCTTGCCCCAGCGATGGGTAATCCGGCCGTCGGCTGGTCTATGGTCTTAAAAGTCTCCCCCAAAGCCATTTCCAGACGGTCGATTCCTTGCTGTAAACAGCTGATGCTCGTCAGGAGTTCTTTCCTTGAAATAGCATCGAGTTTCGACGAAATATCGTCTAACTCACGAACAATCAAACCTCGAAACTTTTGATCAACGAGTCCTCCATCTTGGAGTTTCTCTGCGCTGTAATCACGAATCTTGTTCGATATCAAACCGAAGGTAGCCTTCAACAAACCTGTTATTACTTCAGACATCTTTTCTCAACTGTTTGGCTTAAAACGTTGCGTCAGTGTTTTATATTTGTCGTAAAAGAATGCAGATTTATTTTACACCGAGTCAATTTTTTTCACACACAGTAATCAATTTTTTTACTCACCCTGTTTATTTAATTTGAATTACAAAGACTCTCCTCTGTTATACATCCTGTGTGTTAAAGTTTGCTCACATTTGTTACGTTTGTTTTGAATTCCAAAACGGAATCAAACTGCTTCGTTAATAAGACGCCATATCGACGTATCTAACTTTTCATTCGTTGAAATTTCGACCAAAATACCGGTCATTCAATATTCGT
Source organism: Dendronephthya gigantea (assembly GCF_004324835.1). Taxonomy (NCBI): domain Eukaryota; kingdom Metazoa; phylum Cnidaria; class Anthozoa; order Malacalcyonacea; family Nephtheidae; genus Dendronephthya; species Dendronephthya gigantea. The sequence continues at coordinate 1,287,409 of NW_021163066.1, read as the reverse complement.
AGCAAGAGATTTGCAAGGCGGGAAAATGAACTGTTATGATGGATTTGAGAGACCAAAATACCTTTAACAAACAAAGCGGCAAGAATAGTTATGATTTCTTTAGACGTTTCCCTTTAACCGGCCAATATTGTCAAACTGTTCATATATTTTGAATTGCAATTGAGTATATTTCGTTAAGAATATAGCGGTGAAACTGCATTTTCCGTGCTGGGCAGATGTGAATAACGATATACTTAAATGCCGAGATCTTGAAACATTCTAAAATACCAGTAATCTGTCTGTACTGAATTAATACAACAGGACTGCTTTGGCCATTTTACCGTATAAAAGAAAGCGCCGTATGATTTTATTCCAGTTTTTCGTCTTTAAAAAAGCTGGATTAAACGGACTTAAAGCGGTACGCCAAAAAGATTTGTTGTTTTGAATGATTTCCTGGCTAAATACGCAATATATGATATAAAAATCAGTTTTTAAACAGATTGGAAACCATGTAGTCACTTGCACGTGACCTACATCTGGTGCGCGGGAGACTAGAAACGATTAGGAACAGTCAGAAAAAGGACAACTTTATTTATAGTAATATTCAAATATCATGATTTACATTTCGTATTTTTAACTATATTTCACACAGAAAGGTCTTTATCAAAGTATCCATTGAAATTAAAGGTATATAAGGTGTCCAGAATGAAATTTGAATGGTTTTCGTTTAAGTTCACGGACAAGATTTTTGCAAAGGAATGACATGTGCGGGGAAATGTGTGATGCTTACCAAAGCAAGTGCACCGTTTGTGTGCCCGGTTAGCTTGAAAGATGATAAATGTTCTGGAAGGTTGGTGTCATTCAGGACGTAGGTACGCTGGCGTTCAGCAGTTTGATCAGACAAATAATCTATCACCATCTTCCAGTCATAATCACGGACGTCCCAATTGAAAGCAACAATGGTTTTAATGGCTTGGTTATAAAATAGGTTGCCATATGTATCCTTACCATCACTTCTACGAAATTTAACAGCTCTTTGTAACTTTCCATCTTCCTTAAAGACGCCAATCATGTTGAAACGCGTTTTAAAGTTTTCTGTCAAGAGAACTATTTCATCATCGCTGGTGACAGACACACTCTTCACAACATGATCCCCACTGCGAAACTTCGGACCCGTATCAAAGCTGTTTAGCAGTTCCCCATTGCTTTTACATAAAAATATCTTGATATTTGACTTAGGTTGTTTGACAGTAATGACAATTTTCTTGTCGTTGGTCAGCGCAATTGCGTATGGAGATTTATAAAAGTCTTTCGCTTCAAGGAATTTCAATGAATGATGTTGTGTGCTTCCATCCGCGCTGTACACCGACAATTTTTTTTCTAACCTGTCATTGCGAGAAAGAGCGTACACTGTGCCATCTTCATCGACGGTTACATCATGGATTCTCGTACGAGCAAATTTGTCTTCATCGGTAAACTGAGAATGTTCACTGTTCTCTTCAAAAGGAGGAAATATAGTGTACATTTGCTGCTCACCTGTTTTGTCCAGTTTTTTAAGAACGCATCTATCAGTAAGGAAATAAAGGATTTGTCCATTGTGCGTTTGCTCATAACGCGTCGATACTTCTTCATGTGCGACAACGTCCCAGGGTGGTGTGATTTTCATTCCTCTTATATTTGGCAGGCTGCTTTTATCATCATGAATTGGATGGAGAACTCTCTTACCACACTCTATCATTGGCCATTCAAAGACACTCATTCTTCGCGTTGTGAACCTCGTGATGAAATCAGCCAAGATCAAGTTTATCATCGTTACGGTTTCCACGATTTCGGTTCGCGATTTTTTTTCAATGAAAGACTTTATTCCACCTTTGCTGTGCACGGAGAATATATCTTGCACGGCAGGCACACTATTCAATTCTCTCAGACATTGTAAACAGTCGCTTGCGGCAAGTTCTGGGTCGTTCAAATTCGGGAGTATTCCACTTGTGATGCGGACTTTAGTCGCAAGGATTCGTTCCTCAATGTCCAGCGTCGTGATATTAAATGCTCTGCTGGCTTCTTTCCCAGCTTCGTTAAAATAATCATTTGCCGACTCGAAACGTTCATTTGATATGATTTTGACTTCCTGAATGGCGTTGGCTAAAGCGACTGCTTCTTCAACCGTAACTGACTGAGCTGGTTTCGTTTCGTTTGAGCTTGCCCCAGCGATGGGTAATCCGGCTGTCGGCTGGTCCATGGTCTTAAAAGTCTCTTCCAAAGCCAATCCCAGACGGTTGATTCCTTGCTGTAAAAAACTGATGCTCGTGAGGAGTTCTTTCCTTGAAATGGCATCGAGTTTCGACGAAATATCGTCTAACTCACGAACAATCAAACCTCGAAACTTTTGATCAACGAGTCCTCCATCTTGGAGTTTCTCTGCACTGTAATCACGAATCTTGTTCGATATCAAACCGAAGGTAGCCTTCAACAAACCTGTTATTACTTCAGACATCTTTTCTCAACTGTTTGGCTTAAAACGTTGCCTGGGTGTTTAATATTTGTCGTATAAGAATGCGGATTTATTTCACACAGAGCCATTGTGATAACAAAGATTGGATCAAATATTGAAAGTATCTGTGATCAGAGTGAAGTGATTCAAGTTCCTCTCAATCTTCTGGCATCTAATTCATTCAATAGATCTTTAAGTCTATATTTCTTTAAGTTAACTAAAAGAGGTCGTTCTCCTACTTCGAAGTCGTCGTGTTCTCTTTTAAAGAAGGTGCATCTAATTTTATCCAAATATGTCAAAATACATGCAGGGTGTTTCCGAAAAAGGGCTAGTCTTTGTAACTTTAATTGATCCGTATTGTATATCAATTCGCTGGTGTGATTCAACATCCTCAATTGATGCAACAGTCACGTCTGATACCTATTGACCTATTCTTATGCAAATTCGCCGCATAGCCACTGTATTCGACATACGTTGCCTAAAGTGAATCATTGATTAATCTAAAGCCCTGTTTATACCTCGCTTAATTTATTGCCAGGGTAAGGCTGAAATGGATACGCGTACAAATTTCATCCGTGCTCTGCCTTAGTATTGATGGCCTGGGCTCGGTTAGAATTAGGTACGGGTACAAATTTTAGCTGTGCTGTGCCAATCAATTGAGTGTATAAACCAGGCTTAAACCATGAATCTTGATGCCTTTGGAAGTTGAAATACATTCTAATCATGCGAGAGAGATGATAAAACTGTAGTTATTAAACTGCGTTCTGTTGGACACAAGAGAAAAGAGCGATTCAATCCAACCTCGTATGTAAATTACACATTTTCAATGTTTTTGTGTACTTTTGATAGATGTGATTTCTTGTGAGAACACAATATCAAATGTGGGCACAATGCAACGAGTTCTGACGAGAATATTCTTGAAAATTCATTGCCAAATTAAACATCTCTCAAAACTATTAATGAACTTTGAAATGGTGATTCGCATATGAGGCTGAATCGATCTATATCGTCTATTCAGATCAGTTAAAAAGTTCTCGGCAAACTTTCATATCAATAGCAATCAATTTTTTTACTCGCCCTGTTTATTTAATTTGAATTACAAAGACTAGCCTCTGTGTTATATACCCTGTGTGTTAAAGTTGGCTCACATTTGTTACGTTTCTTTTGAATTCCAAAACGGAATCAAACTGCTTCGTTAATAAGACGCCATATCGACGCATGTAACTTTTCATTGGTTGAAATTTCGACCAAAATACCGGTCATTCAATATTCGTAGCAAGAGATTTGCAAGGCGGAAAAATGAACTGTTATGATGGATTTGAGAGGCCAAAATACCTTTAACAAACAAAGCCGCAAAAATAGTTATGATTTCTCTAGACGTTTCCCTTTAAGCGGCCAAAATTATCAAACCGTTCATATATTTTGAATTGCAATTGAGTATATTTCGTTAAGAATATAGCGGTGAAACTGCATTTCCCGTGCTGGGCAGATGTGAATAACGATATACTTGAATGCTGAGATCTTGAAACACTCTAAAATACCAGTAATCTGTGTGTACCGAAATACACCAGGATCGCTCTGGCCGTTTTTACCGTATATACCGTACGTAAAGCGCTCTATGATTTTATTGCAGTGTTTCGTCTTTAAGAAAGCTGGATTAAATGGACTTAAATGGAAATCAACTGCATGATGCTTAGTTTTACGTTCTTATGCTATACACAAAGGCAAAAATGGGCTAGTTTACTAGTTGGATACAGTTATAACAAAGTAGACATAAGAAGAATCAATGAAATACCAATGAAATACCATTTCTGCGCTTGATTTATTTGAAAGTTTAGAGAAGTTTACACCGATCAGGCTCACAAAATTTTGGCTGTGCCCAGTCTCTTTCGTAGATAAACAAACTCGGCGGACAGACATGCATCATCGCTCATCGTTTTTTTCCGTATAGCATAGTGGTTACCCACAAAAATCAGTTTTTAAACAGATTGGAAACCATGTAGTCACTCGCACGTGACCTACATCTGGTGCGCGGGAGACTAGAAACGATTCAGAACAGTCAGAAAAAGGACTTTATTTATAGTAATATTCAAATATCATGATTTACATTTCGTATTTTTAACTATATTTCATACAGAAAGGTCTTTATCAAAATGTTCATTGAAATTAAAGGTATATAAGGTGTCCATAATGAAATTTGAATGGTTTTCGTTTAAGTTCACGGACAAGATTGATGCAAAGAAATGAAATGTTTCTCGCTTACCAAAGCAAGTGCACCGTTTGTGTGGCCGGTTAGCTTTAAAGTTAATAAATGTTCTGGAAGGTTTGGAAGGTTTGTGTCATTCAGTCTCAGGACGTAAGTACGCTTGCGTTCAGCAGTTTGATCAGACAAATAATCTATCATAATTGCCCAGTCATCATCACGGAAGTCCCAATCGAAGGCAACAATGGTTTTAGAGGCTTGGTTATAAAATAGGCTGCGATATGTGTCCTTACCATCACTTGTTCGAAATTTAACAGCTCTTTGTAACTTTCCATCTTCCTTAAAGACGCCAATCATGTTGAAACGCGTTTCAAGGTTTTTTGTCAGGAGAACTATTTCATCATCGCTGGTTACAGATACATCCTTCACAACATGATCCTCACTGCGAAACTTCGGACCCGTATCAAAGCCGTTTAGCAGTTCCCCATTGCTTTTACATAGAAATATCTTGAAATTTGACTCAAATCGTTCTTCAGTAATGACAATTTTCTTGTCGTTGGTCACCGCTATTCCGCGCCAAGATTTATCATTGTCTTTCGCTTCAAGGAATTTCAATGGATGATGTTGTGTGCTTCCATCCGCGCTGTACACCGACAATTTGTTTTCTAAACTGTCAGTACTAGAAAGAGCGTACACTGTGCCATCTTCATCGACGGCTACATCATAGATTCTCGTGCGAGCAAATTTGTCTTCATCGGTAAACTGAGAATGTTCACTGTTCTCTTCAAAAGGAGGAAATATAGTGTACATTTGCAGCTCACCTGTTTTACCCAGTTTTTTAAGAACGCATCTATCAGTAAGGAAATAAAGGATTTGCCCATTTTGCATTCGTTCAAAACGCCACGTTCCTTCTTCATGTGCGACAACGTCCCAGGGTGGTGTGATTTTTATTCTTTTGATATTTGGCAGGCTGCTTTTATCATAATGAACTGGATGGATAACTCTCTTACCACACTCTATCATTGGCCATTCAAAGACACTCATTCTTCGCGTTGTGAACCTCGTGATGAAATCAGCCAAGACCAAGTTGATCATCGTTACGGTTTCCACGATTTCCGATCGCGATTTTTTTTCAATGAAAGACTTTATTCCACCTTTGCTGTGCACATAGAATATGTCTTGTACGGCAGGCAGACTATTCAATTCTCTCAGACATTGTAAACAGTCGTTTGCGGCGAGTTCTGGGTCGTTCAAATTCTGGAGTATTCCACTTGTGATGCGAACTTTAGTCGCAAGGATTCGTTCCTCAATGTACAGCGTCGTGATATTAAACGCTAGGCTGGCTTGCTTTCCCGCTTCCTTAAAAGATTCGTTTGCCAACGAGAAACGTTCATTTGATATGATTTTGAGTTTCTGAATGGCGTTTGCTAAAGTGACTGCTTCTTCAACCGTAACTGACTGAGCTGGTTTCGTTTCGTTTGAGCTTGCCCCAGCGATGGGTAATCCAACCGTCGGCTGGTCCATGGTCTTAAAAGTCTCTTCCAAAGCCATTCCCAGACGGTCGATTCCTTGCTTTAAAAAACTGATGCTCGTGAGGAGTTCTTTCCTTGAAATGGCATCGAGTTTCGACGAAATGTCGTCTAACTCACGAACAATCAAACCTCGAAACTTTTGATCAACGAGTCCTCCATCTTGGAGTTTCTCTGCGCTGTAATCACGAATCTTGTTTGATATCAAACCAAAGGCAGCCTTCAACAAACCTGTTATTACTTCAGACATCTTTTCTCAACTGTTTGGCTTAAAACGTTGCGTCAGTGTTTTATATTTGTCGTATAAGAATGCGGATTTATTTTACAAAGAGCCATTGTGATAACAAAGATTGTATCAAATATTGAAAGTATCTGTGATCACAGTGAAGTAATTCAAATTCCTCTCAATCTTCTGGCATCTAATTCATTCCATAGATCTTTAAGTTTATATTTTTTGAAGTTAACTAAAAGAGGTCGTTCTCCTACTTCGAAGTGGTCCTGTTCTGCTTCAAAGAAGGTGCATCTAACTTTATCCAAATATGTCAAAATACGTGCAGGGTGTTTCTGAAAAAGGGCTAGTCTTTGTGACTTTAATTGATCCGTATTGTATCAATTCGCTGATGCGATTCAACATCCTCAATTGATACAACAGTCACGTCTGATACCTTTTGTCCTATTCTTATGCAAATTTGCCGCATAGCCACTGTATTCGACATAAGTTGCCTAAAGTGAATCATTGATTAATCTAAAGCCCTGTTTATACCTCGCTCAATTTATTGCCAGGGTACGGCTAAAATGGGTACGCGTACAAATTTCATCCGTGCATGCTCAATCTTAGTATTGGTGGTCTGGGCTCGGTTAGAATTAGGTACGGGTACAAATTTTAGCTGTGCTGTGCCAATCAATTGAGTGTATAAACCAGGCTTAAAACATGTATCTTGTTGCCTTTGGAAGTTGAAATACATTCAAATCATGCATGGGAGAGAGATGATAAGCGGCCAAAATTGTCAAACCGTTCATATATTTTGAATTGCAATTGAGTATATTTCGTTAAGAATATAGCGGTGAAACTGCACTCGGATTTATTTCACACAGAGCTATTGTGATAACAAAGATTGTATCAAATATTGAAAGTATCTGTGATCACAGTGAAGTGATTCAAGTTCCTCTCAATCTTCTGGCATCTAATTCACTAGCTCGGACCATAGATCTAAGTCTATATTTTTTGAAGTTAACTAAAGGAAGTCGTTCTGTTCCGTTTCTAAGAAGGTGCAGCTAGTCTTTGTAATTTTAATTGATTCGTATTGTATCAATTCGCTGGTGCGATTCAACATCCTCAATTGATACAACAGTCACATCTGATAGCTATTGACCTATTCTTATGCAAATTTGCCGCATAGCCACTGTATTTGACATAAGTTGCCTAAAGTGAATCATTGATTAATCTAAAACCCTGTTTATACCTCGCTCAATTTATTGCCAGGGTAAGGCTAAAATGGATACGCGTACAAATTTCATCCGTGCTCGGTCTTAGTATTGGTGGCCTGGGCTCAGTTAGAATTGGGTCAAGAAAAATTTTAGCTGTGCTGTGCCAATCAATTGAGTGTATAAACCAGCCTTGAAACATGAATCTTGTTGCCTTTGGAAGTTGAAATACATTCTAATCATGCGAGAGAGATGATAAAACTGTAGTTATTAAACTGCGTTCTGTTGGATACAAGAGAATAGACCGATTCGACCCAACCTCGTATGTAAATTACACATTTTCAATGTTTTTGTGTACTTTTGATAGATGTGATTTCTTGTGAGAACACAATATCAAATGTGGGAACAATGCAATGAGTTCTGACGAGAATATTCTTGAAAATTAATTGCCAAATAAACATCTCTCAAAACTATCAATGAACATTCAAATGGTGATTCGCATATGAGCCTGAATCGGTCTATATTGTCTATTCAGGTGAGTTAAAAAGTTCTCGGCAAACTTTCATATCAATAGCAATCAATTTTTTTTACTCACCCTGTTTATTTAATTTGAATTACAAAGACTAGCCTCTGTGTTATACATCCTGTGTGTTAAAGTTGGCTCACATTTGTTGCCTTTGTTTTGAATTCCAAAACGGAATCAAACTGTTTCGTTAATAAGACGCCATATCGACGTATCTAACTTTTCATTCGTTGAAATTTCGACCAAAATACCGGTCATTCAATATTCGTAGGAAGAGATTTGCAAGGCAGAAAAATGAACTGTTATGATGGATTTGAGAGACCAAGATACCTTTAACAAACAAAGCCGCAAAAATAGTTATGATTTCTCTAGACGTTTCCCTTTAAGCGGCCAAAATTGTCAAATCGTTCATATATTTGAATATTTCGTTAAGAATATAGCGGTGAAACTGCATTTTCCGTGCTGGGTAGATGTAAATAACGATATACTTGAATGCCGAGATCTTGAAACACTCTAAAATACCAGTAATCTGTCTGTACTGAAATACAACAGGATCGCTTTGGCCGTTTTTACTGTATAAAAGAAAGTGCTCTATGATTTTATTCCAGTGTTTCGTCTTTAAGAAAGCTGAATTAAATGGACTTAAAGTGGTACGCCAAAAAGATTTGTTGTTTTGAATGATTTCCTGGCTAAATACGCAACATGATAAAAATCAGTTTTTAAACAGATTGGAAACCATGTAGTCACTCGCACGTGACCTACATCTGGTGCGCGGGAGACTAGAAACGATTCAGAACAGTCAGAAAAAGGACAACTTTATTTATAGTAACATTCAAATATCATGATTTACATTTCGTATTTTTAACTATATTTCATACAGAAAAGTCTTTATCAAAATGTTCATTGAAATTAAAGGTATATAAGGTGTCCAGAATGAAATTTGAATGGTTTTCGTTTAAGTTCACGGACAAGATTTTTGCAACGAAATAAAATGTTTGTCGCTTACCAAAGCAAGTGCACCATTTGTGTGGCCGGTTAAATTGAAAGATGGTATATGTTCTGGAAGGTTTGTGTCATTCAGGACGTAGATACGCTGGCGTTCAGCAGTTTGATCAGACAAATAATCTATCACCATCTTCCAGCCATCATCACAGCGTTCCCATTCGGGAGCAACAATGGTTTTATTGGCTTGGTTATAAAATAGGTTGTGATACGTATCCTTACCATCACTTCTACGAAATTTAACAGTTCTTTGTAACTTTCCATCTTCCTTAAAGACGCCAATCATGTTGAAATCCGTTTCAAGGTTTAGTGTCAAGAGAACTATTTCATCATCGCTGGTTACAGACGCACCCTTTACAACATGATTTACACTGCGAAACTTCGGACCCGTATCAAAGCTGTTTAGCAGTTCCCCATTGCTTTTACATAAAAATATCTTTATATTTGGCAAAAATCGTTTTTCAGTAATGACAATTTTCTTGTCGTTGGTCAGCGCAATTCTGTATGGAGATTCATAAATGTCTTTCCCTTCAAGGAATTTCAATGGGTGATGTTGTGTGCTTCCATCCGCGCTGTACACCGAGAATATTTTTCCTAACCTGTCATTACGAGAAAGAGCGTACACTGTGCCATCTTCATCGACGGTTACATCATAGATTCTCGTACCAGTAAATTCGCCATCATCGGTAAACTGAGAATGTTTCCTGTTCTCATCAAAAGGAGGAAATATAGTGTATAGTTGCAGCTCACCTGTTTTGTCCAGTTTTCTAAGAATGCATCTATCAGAAAGGAAATAAAGGATTTGTCCATTGCGCGTTCGCTCACGACGCGCCGATACTTCTTCATGTGCGACAACGTCCCAGGGTGGTGTGATTTTCATTCCTTTTATATTTGGCAGGCTGCTTTTATCATAATGAATTGGATGGATAACTATCTTACCACACTCTATCATTGGCCATTCAAAGACACTCATTCTTCGCGTTGTGAACCTCGTGATGAAATCAGCCAAGACCAAGTTTATCATCGTTACGGTTTCCACGATTTCCGATCGCGATTTTTTTTTAAAGACAGACTTTATCCCACCTTTGCTGTGCACGGAGAATATGTCTTGTACGGCAGGCAAACTATTCAATTCTCTCAGACTTTGTAAACAGTCGCTTGCGGCGAGTTCCGGGTCGTTCAAATTCTGGAGTATTCCACTTGTGATGCGAACTTTAGTCGCAAGGATTCGTTCCTCAATGTCCAGCGTCGTGATATTAAATGCTCTGCTGGCTTCTTTCCCAGCTTCGTTAAAAGAATCATTTGCCGACTCGAAACGTTCATTTGATATGATTTTGAGTTTCTGAATGGCGTTGGCTAAAGCGACTGCCCCAGCGATGGGTAATCCGGCCGTCGGCTGGTCCATGGTCTTAAAAGTCTCTCCCAAAGCCATTCCCAGACGGTCGATTCCTTGCTGTAAAAAACTGATGCTCGTGAGGAGTTCTTTCCTTGAAATGGCATCGAGTTTCGACGAAATGTCGTCTAACTCACGAACAATCAAACCTCGAAACTTTTGATCAACGAGTCCTCCATCTTGGAGTTTCTCTGCGCTGTAATCACGAATCTTGTTCGATATCAAACCAAAGGCAGCCTTCAACAAACCTGTTATTACTTCAGACATCTTTTCTCAACTGTTTGGCTTAAAACGTTGCGTCAGTGTTTTATATTTTGGGTAAGAATTCAAGATCATATTTCACAGAGCAATTGCCAACTGTTTCGCTTGAAACGTTGCGTCAGTGTTTATATTTATCGTGTAAAAACACAAGATCGTATTTCACAGGGCAGTTGTTATGTGAAAGTCATTTTAATTTATCTCACAGGCGAGTGTTTTAAGCTTCTGATCAAATTCATCCCATAGTTCTTCAACTTCATATTTTTAAATTATAACTAAAGAAACAAAGTTTAAAAATACTAGTTTGAAAACATTCAGACTTGCCCGTGCATGTATCCTTCAAGACGTCCTGTTCCGCTTGAAGTTAAGGAAGTTAAATCTAGTTTTATCCTAAAATAGCCCAAACTACACGCAGCTAGGGTGTTTGAAAAGTAATGGCCAGTCTCTGTAACTAAAATTTGTCGATAACCTTATTGTACCTATTCGTTGGTGCTACCCAAATAATCCTCAATAAAGTAAATATGGCAGTTGTAATAGAACCGCAGGTTATACAAGGTCAGAAAAGAAATCCATGCCTATTCCTATTCCTATGTATACACAAGTTGTTTGAAGTGGATTATTGACAAATCTAAAACAAATTTGGTGTTTCCTTTGGGAGTTAAAATGTACATAAAAATTGTAATAAAGGCACAGTCACTATGCATAGCCTTGAATAAAATACCCTAAAGCCCTTTTTCCACGAAGCAAATTTATTTGCGTGAACCGATAAAAAGTAGGAAGCGATTCTACTTTTTCGCGGTGAACTTTTTCGCAAACCAATCACATGACGGGATTTCAGATCTCGCTTCGCGTCACGCGAATGAATTCGCCTCGTCATATCCTGGAGGAGCTTTAGTCATATAATTGCGGGAACCACTTAGTATTTTCATAAAATACACAACCATACCCTGTCATATCCTGTTATCAAACTAATGTTGGCATTACCCCGTAGATGAGTTGGAATGTATCGGAAAAATACATTTGACTTCAATTTCTGAGAAAATCTTCTCTGATCCATATATGACAGTATATATATATATATATATATACAGTAGGAGGCAAAAGTTTGAGTCCAGTGACTGTATTTCATTGTTTTAGCAGCATATATTAATATCCTACAGAAAACCTTACCGATAAGTGAACTAGAAAAAAGTAAATAAGTAAACAGAAAAATACATGCTGTACAACAACTATGAGATGTTATGATATTCATTTTTACGTATTTTAATGTGCAAACATGCATTTACAAGTCATTGCTTAGTTCCCTCTTTTTTGCTCTTGAAATGACCTTTATTCTTGCTCGCATAGATTCCATAGGTTTTTTAATGTCACACGTTCAATACCTTGCCAGCATTCGTTGACCACTTGCCTCAAGTCAGCCTGGCTGGCGGGTCTGTGCCTCGCCCTCTTCCGGTTAAAACGGTTCTACAAGTGCCATAGGTTTTAGATCTGGAATATGAGGTGGAAAGCCATGACAACGAGATCACCAGAATGAGTTTGCTTCTAAAAGATTTCTGGCACATAGAAGATGTGCATGTGCTTAGGGTGATTATCATGTATAGTTAGACGTGCGATCATCTTTGTACCAGATAAAATTCCATGTCCTTGAAGAATTGGATGATACTTTCTTTAATTAGGATCCTATTATATCTTTCAATATTGCCAAACCGAGCATGACCAAAGCAGCTAAAAGTTTGCTTGAGTAGGATTTAGTTTCTTCGAACCTCTCCAAGGTTAGTTGCATACCACCTTTTTAAATTCTCACTTTTTCTGCGACCTTACGAGGAAAGATCCTTCAATACTTAATGCAACTATTTGTCCTTGTGCACCATCACTTTGCCCTTTTTCCCACCCATCTTGGGCAGTGTAAAGGAATGAGAACTTTATTTTGTTATAATTTAGATCATTAGGACCAAAACAGTGTGCAATTAATATAGTTTACAGTACTGAAACACTAGCACGCATGTCTTAACTCGAATACGCTGCCAGGATTTAATACTGGAATTCTACAACGACTGGACTCAAACTTTTGCCTCCTACTGTATATATATATATATATATAATATATATAATATATATATATATATATATATATATATATATATATATATATATATATATATATATATATGTATGTATAGGTTATCACATGAGGGGCGAGGTGATATCAGTTTTATCGCTTGGGGGACGATATCATAAAATGTCACGAGTGAGCGCAGCGAACGAGGGACATTTATGATATCGTCCTGAAAGCGATAAAACTGATATCACCTCGTCCCGATCGTGATAACCTGTTTATCACATACTTCTTTTTCTTCTATAAAGCAATCCACATCGACTGAAACAAACCTCGAACTGCTCGAGTCAGCCATCTTTGTTTTGACAGCGGCAAATGCAGCGGGACAAAAAGCGATATCAGTGACAAAAAGCGATATCAGTGACGATATCGTTTTTATGTCACCCTGTTATCGCCCTGATAAAGGCACAAGTATGTGATAATATATATATAATTTATATATAATATATATATATATATATATAATATATTTATATATATATAATCTGTATTAAGAATTTCCCACACCTTACCCTTTACCCACCTCCTTCAACAAGCCAGAAGACCAGGGGAAGCTCAGGGAGAATTGGGGGAAAATTGGGTGGAACTAGGGAAAAATTAGGGGAATCTGGGGAAAACTGGGGGAAAATTAGTTTCCTATGGAATTTACCCACATGCACACTTAGTTGCATAGATTCAATAATTGATTAGGAAATCAAATTGCCACAACTGCATGGGGCTGAATATTGTGGTCAACAAAGTCACCTGCACCATAGGCATTCAGGACTAGAATTTTTTTTTTGGGGGGGGGGCAATGGTAGTGCCCGATGCAAGTGCTGATTATTTCGAGAAAATAAAAAATTGCCCCCCCTGTCTTATACAGCACCTCCAAAGGAGAAATCTCAATAACTTCATGCTTCACTTGAACAAGCGATGCAAGCAGGTTTAATGGATTATAATTAGTTGCTTATGATAATTCATTTAAATTTATCTGGATATATGGAATACCATACTATATCAACATTGACTCAATGTTCAAAGAACTAGTCTTGTCATAAATACGTTCAAGATTTAGTTCACTAGTAAACGTAAAGAATAAAGAGACTAGAAGCGATTCAGAACAGTCTGAAAAAGGACAACTTTATTTATAGTAATATTCAAATATCATGATTTACATTTCGTATTTTTAACTATATTTCATACAGAAAGGTCTTTATCAAAATGTTCATTGAAATTAAAGGTATATAAGGTGTCCAGAATGAAATTTGAATGGTTTTCGTTTAAGTTCACGAACAAGATTTTTGCAAAGAAATTAAATGTGTGTCGCTTACTAAAGCAAGTGCACCGTTTCTGTGGCCGGTTAGCTTTAAAATTGATAAATAGTGTGGAAGGTTGGTGTCATCCAGGACGTAGGTACGCTGGTGTTCAGCAGTTTGATCAGACAAATAATCTATCACAATCGCCCTCCAACCATCAAAGGCGTACCAATTGGAGGCAACAATGGTTTTAGTGGCTTGGTTATAAAATAGGTTGCCATATGTATCCTTACCATCACTTCCACGAAATTTAACAGCTCTTTGTAACTTTCCATCTTCCTTAAAGACGCCAATCATGTTGCAATACGTTTCACGGTTTGTTGTCAAGAGAACTATTTCATCATCGCTGGTTACAGACACATCCTTCACATTATGATACATAGTACTGGGAAACTTCGGACCCGTATCAAAGCTGTTTAGCAGTTCCCCATTGCTTTTACATAAAAATATCTTGATATTTGACTTAGGTTGTTTGACAGTAATGACAATTTTCTTGTCGTTGGTCAGCGCAATTCTGTATGGAAATATGCAATTGTATTTCGCTTCAAGGAATTTCATTGGATGTTGTGTGCTTCCATCCGCGCTGTACACCGACAATATTTTTTCTAACCTGTCATTACTAGAAAGAGCGTACACTGTGCCATCTTCATCGACGGTTACATCATGGATTCTCGTAGGAGCAAATTCGTCTTTAT